>NC_060142.1:61205211-61508241 GCF_021461385.2 Schistocerca piceifrons
GCTATCTGTGAATAAATAGCAGCCCCTTCTTCGTGAAAAGCAGAAATCAGAGAAGGTAGTGGTGTTAGAGGCTGGGGCTGGAGGGATGTCAATGTTTTAACTCATCTCAGAAGTTACCCATTGTGTTCAGCTCTCGACTCTGGGCAGGGCAGCCCGTTTCAGGAATGTTACTGTACACAAACCATTGCCTCTCCGATCCTGCTGTATGACACGGTGCACTTTCATGCCAATACGATAATCACCTCTAAACTGTTCCCCTACTGTACGAAGTACACATCGCTGTCGGATTTGTTCTTATGTTTCGGCATTTAGCTTTTTCTTAAGCACAATCAGAGATCCACATCGTAACCACGAAATAACCCCACACTGTGCCACAGTCTCTACTGTAGTTAACTTCTGACACTACCCAAGACGGCAGGAAATGTTTTCCAGAAACCAAACAAATCCAAACCCTTCCACCTAATTACCAAAGGGTATAGCGTGATTCATTACTCCAAACCACTGTCCATTGCCGTCTCTGTTTACACCACGCCAAGCGTCGCTTAGCATTGTGAGATGTGTGGCTTATGAGGACTTGCTAGACCATTGTACCCCATTACATTTATCCCCCCCCCCCCCCACCACCACCACCACGTTCAGTCACTGTGCTAGCTGATTTGCTGGTGGCACTTGGGAGTTCACGAGTGATTCCTTCAGCTTCTTCACGCAACAACTTTACAACCACACTTTCAAATACTCGACAGTCCCTGTCCATCAGTACACGAGGCCTGGCTCGTCCTGGTTCGTCTGTGGCAGCTCCTTCGTGTTTCCACTTCACAATCGCCTCGTCAACAATCGACCTTGACAGCCTTAGGAGAGTTGAAATGTCCCTGGTGGTTTTGTTATTCTTGTCAGATGCAATCGCCCTTGACAGCCTTGGGAGGGATGAAATGACCTTGGTGGTTTTATTATTCTTGTGAGATGCAATCGACCTTGACAGCCTTAGGAGGGTTGAAATGTCCCTGTTGGTTTTGTTATTCTTGTGAAATGCTCAAATGGTTCAAATGGCTCTGAGCACCATGGGACTTAACATCTGAAGTCATCAGTCCCCTAGAACTTAGAACTACTTAAACCTAACTAACCTAAGCACATCACACACATCCATGGCCGAGGCAGATTCGAACCTGCGTCCGTAGCAGTCGCGCGGCTCCGGACTGAAGCACCTAGACTGCTCAGCCCCCTCGGTCAGCTTGTGAGTTGCAATGAACAGATGGCTCTGAGCACTATGGGACTCAACTGCTGTGGTCATAAGTCCCCTAGAACTTAGAACTACTTAAACCTAACTAACCTAAGGACATCACACACATCCATGCCCGAGGCAGATTCGAACCTGCGTCCGTAGCAGTCGCGCGGCTCCGGACTGAAGCACCTAGACTGCTCAGCCCCCTCGGTCAGCTTGTGAGTTGCAATGAACAGATGGCTCTGAGCACTATGGGACTCAACTGCTGTGGTCATAAGTCCCCTAGAACTTAGAACTACTTAAACCTAACTAACCTAAGGACATCACACACATCCACGCCCGAGGCAGGATTCGAACCTGCGACCCTAGCGGTCGTGCGGTTCCAGACTGTAGCGCCTTTAACCGCTCGGCCACTCCGGACGGCCGGCGCAATGAACAGACTACGTTCTGGTGATCTGGTGATCGAGCAGGCCAAGGCAACACGTCGACTCGCTGTAGAGTACGTTTGGTCATAACAGCGGTAGGAGAGCTTAATCCTGTTGGAAAACGTCCCCTGGAAAGCTGTTCATGAATGGCAACGCAACAGGTCGAATCATCAAACTCACGTACAATTTTGCAGTCAAGGTGCGTGGCACAGCCACTCTCGTGACATGCAGTGGTCAATTTTGCATTACGTACTGGTGTCCAGGTACTTTGAACTTCACCACCTAGCGTGAGTGGGGGCGCTGGACAGCGTGTGCAGACACGGACGTAATTTATGGACGGGCAGGGTGCCGCCTATGCACTCGATCTTCGTCATATCATGATGTAATCTACCCCATTCGATGCCGTCATTTGGACATAGAACTGAGACCCCCGACACCTTCAGCTTAGGGGGAGAAGTCAAATGAAAGAGCTCAAAGCAATTAATGCAATCGTAAATTGCTAGCGAATGATTTGTGTTTCTGTGGATTTGCTAGCGTCAGAGGCATACGCACAAGAGTTTGAAAGACGAAACAACATTGAAAAGCGTAGTAAATGTATATAAATACCCAAGAAATACAAACACCCATAACGTGTCTTCGGGACCGATGACCGTAGCAGTCTGGTCCCTTTAATCCCACAAACCAACCAATCATCCATAACGTCCCTTTACCATCGATGGCCCTTAACGGAGATACAATAAGAAGAAGACTTTTTCAGTCTTCCCCCAAAGATAAGCTCACGGTGCTTTTTATTATGCAACGGGTGACCAATTCGTATGTGCTACACGCTGTACGGAGTCAGACGTATGTTGTGTCACTCATTAGCGTAAGTGGCTATGTTCGTAACTCAAGAGGCACCACGATACTCCTGAAACAGTCGAGCGCTTTCGAATTCAGTTAAGCTTCACGCAACCAGTTATGATGCATTTGTAAAACATTTTCAAATACACACAAGGTTGTTATAGTTCTGTAGTGAGACACAGTGATGGTGCTGTAAATTTTTTAAATATTTGTACATCAATAAAAATAGACAGTTTGTTGGGATCTGACTGTGTTCACAAGGCAAAGAACTAGCATATTTCCAGAAAAATGACATTCTATACTTCTAAAATCACGAGCTCCACTACCTCGAGTATCATGCAACCAAACGAACACTTTTGGTCAGTTCTATTACAATGTGATACTACCGGCCCGTTGCCGTGCTACCGAGGGCGTGCCAACACTGCGTTATGCGGACTCCAGGGGAGGCTTTGGCGGGCGGCGGTCATTCAGACGGCCCGATAGCGGTAATCGGCCGTTCCAGGGGGCGGCGCCGCCGCCGCCGCCGCCGCAGTCGAGTGAATCTGAAAGGCAGCGGGGCGGGTGCTCCATATTTACGAGCGGGTAACTGCGCGCCGCCTTTGAAGTGCGCCGGCCCCCAGGGCTGGCGAATAGTTCCGCAGGGGCAGCCAGTGGCGGCCTGAATTATTCAGCTGCGGACGCTGCCAACTGCCGCCCGGGGCGCAGCAGGGGCCGAGCCGCCACCCGGCAAGCCGCTGCCACTCTGCACGCCGCGCCGCGGGTGTGGTTTACACGTTGCCGTGGTGCCGTACAGCAGGGCGGGACGGGCTCTACCACACGGCTCTGTTCTTGGTCCACTGATTTACTGCTTTACCTGGCGATCCAAGTGCAGAGTCAAGTGGCTGTACCAGAACGTCAGATAAAGTTTACGGACTTCCAACGTGGAGGAGTAAATGCAGGCAGCAACTTTTGTTAATGAATGGAACAGAAAAACGGCTACAGTCGCAAATTACAGTTACACTGAAGCAACAAAGAAACTGGTAAAGGCATCGGCGAATATACAGGGTGTTATAAAAACGTACGACCAAACTTTCAGGAAACATTCCCCACACACGAAGAAAGAAAATATGTTATGTGGACATGTGTCCGGAAACGCTTAATTTCCATGTCAGAGCTCATTTTATTACTTCTCTTCAAATCACATTAATCATGGAATGGAAACACACAGCAACAGAACGTACCAGCGTGACTTCAAACACTTTGTTACAGGAAATGTTCAAAATGTCCTCCGTTAGCGAGGATACATGCATCCACCCTCCGTCGCATGGAATCCCTGATGCGCTGATGCAGCCCTGGAGAACGTCGTATTGTATCACAGCCGTCCACAATACAAGCACGAAGAGTCTCTACATTTGGTACCGGGGTTGCGTAGACAAGAGCTTTCAATTGCCCCCATAAATTAAAGTCAAGAGGGTTGAGGTCAGGAGAGCGTGGGGGCCACGGAATTGGTCCGCCTCTACCAATCCATCGGTCACCGAATCTGTTGTTGAGAAGCGTACGAACACTTCGACTGAAACGTGCAGAAGCTCCATCGTGCATGAACCACATGTTGTGTCGTACTTGTAAAGGCACATGTTCTAGCCACACAGGTAGAGTATCCCGTATGAAATCATGATAACGTGCTCCATTTAGCGTAGGTGGCCCAATCGAGACATCACCAACAATGGCTGCCCAAACGTTCACAGAAAATCTGTGTTGATGACGTGATTGCACAATTGCGTGCGGATTCTCGTCAGCCCACACATGTTGATTGTGAAAATTTACAATTTGATCACGTTGGAATGAAGCCTCATCCGTAAAGAGAACATCTGCACTGAAATGAGGATTGACACATTGTTGGATGAACCATCCGCAGAAGTGTACCCCTGGAGGCCAATCAGCTGCTGATAGTGCCTGCACACGCTGTACATGGTACGGAAACAACTGGTTCTCCCGTAGCACTCTCCATACAGTGACGTGGTCAACGTTACCTTGTACAGCAGCAACTTCTCTGACGCTGACATTAGGGTTATCGTCAACTGCACGAAGAATTGCCTCGCCCATTGCAGGTGTACTCGTCGTTCTAGGTCTTCCCCAGTCGCGAGTCATAGGCTGGAATGTTCCGTGCTCCCTAAGACACCAATCAATTGCTTCGAACGTCTTCCTGTCGGGACACCTTCGTTCTGGAAATCTGTCTCGATACAAACGTACGGCGCCACGGTTATTGCCCCGCGCTAATCCGTACATCAAATGGGCATCTGCCAACTCCGCATTTGTAAACATTGTACTGGCTGCAAAACCACGTTCGTGATGAACACTAACCTGTTGATGCTACGTACTGATGTGCTTGATGCTAGTACTGTAGAGCAATGAGTCGCATGTCAACACAAGCACCGAAGTCAGCATTACCTCCCGTCAATTGGGCCAACTGGCGGTGAATCGAGGAAGTACAGTACATACTGACGAAACTAAAATGAGCTCTAACATGGAATTTAAGCGTTTCCGGGCACATGTCCTCATAACATCTTTTCTTTATTTGTGTGTGAGGAATGTTTCCTGAAAGTTTGCCCGTATTTATATATATATATAAAGACAACAAGTGTCTGGCACAGTTGTTAGTTTGGTTATTGCTGATACGATGGCAGGTTACAAAGATTTAAGTGAGTCTAAACGTGGTGTTCAAATACAGAGATATTTAAACAGGCAGAATACGGCGCTGCAGTCGGCAACGCCTATATAAGACAACAGATCTCTGGCGCAGTTGTTAGATCGGTTACTGCTGCTACAGTGGCAGGTTATCAAGATTTAAGTGAGTCTGAACGTGGTGTTATAGTCGGCGCACGAGAGACGCGACACAGCATCTCCGAGGTAGCGATGAATTGGGGATTTTCCAGTACGACCATTTCAGGAATGTACCGTGAGTATCAGGAATCCGGTAAAACATTAGATCTCCGACATCGCTGCGCCCGGAAAAAAATCCTTCAAGAACGAGACCAACAACAAATGAAGAGAACCGTTCAATGTGACAGAAGTGCAACCCTTCGGTAAAATACTGCAGATTTCAACGCTGGGCCATCAAGAAGAGTCAGCGTGCGAACCATTCAACGAAACATCACTCGTGTACCCTTGATGACTGCACGACACAAAGCCTGAGCCCGTCAACAGCGACATTGGACTGTTGATGACTGGAAACGTGTTGCCTGGTCGGACGAGTTTCGTTTCAGATTGTATCGAGTGAATGGACGTGTACGGGTATGGAGATAACCTCACGAATCAATGGACTGCCATGCCAGCAGGGGGCTGTTCAATCTGGTGGAGGCAGTTCGAATGATATGGGACCCCTAATACTTCTAGATACGACTCTGACAGGTGACACGTTCGTAAGCATCGTGTCTGATCACCTACATCCATTCACGTTCATTGTGCATTCCGACGGACTTGGTCAATTCCAGCGGGACGATGCGACATCCCACATGTCCAGAATTGCTACAGAGTGGCTTCAGGAACTCTTTTCTGAGTTCACTTCCGCTGGCCACCAAACTCCCGAGACACGAACATTATTGAGCATATCTGGGATGCTTTGCAACGTGATGTCCAGCCCCTCGTACTCTTACGGATTTATGGACGGCCCCCCAGGGGGTCCACAACTCTTTCGTGGATACGTGCGTGGCGAGCACGGGGCCCCGAGCCATTGCAGCCTTCTTTCTCTCCCGGGCTGCATTTCCTTTCCCTTCCCCTCCTTTCCCCTCCATACCCCTTTCCCCTCGCCCTCTCCTCTCCCTCTATTGGTGTCCTTGCTTATGTTGGCCCCCGCTATCCTCCTGGTTCTGTTGGTTTTACACTCTGGCTTTGTTGCGTAGTCATCTCCTCCTTTTGGCATTCCTTGGTCCCCCTCTGGGGTTTGACCTCCATTCCAAAATTTCTCTTCCGTAGTGTGAGCCATTTGGGGAAGAGCACCTTACCTAGTGTCTCCGACGTGTGCCCTCCTAGTATATTCCACCTTTTCTTCTACGTCGTTGTCTGATGCTAGGGTGCATAGCCAGCACGGTAGCCAGCCCGTGTGGTGGGGTCGCTATGTACCCTTTTGGTTGAGCCCCCTGAACACACAGGGATCACACTTCTGATACCTGAGCTGTGACCTCCTCATGCATGCCTTGGAGTGGTTGCTCGTCATCCTGGAGCATCGGAACTCCCGGCAATGGCCGCCGTGCCAGACGGCCCTTGCTGTGGCTGGGTGGCGCCCGTGAGGAGAGCCCCTGATCGGAGTGGGTGGTATCAGGGCGGACGCTATGCAGATGAAACGCATAAGGGTCCAAACCTCTGGCCGCTCTTCTGCGGCCGTCTCTCTGCGTGGTACTGATTCCTCAAGTGCTGCTTCTCTTGCCCCTTCGGCCTTCCCTTCCGTGGCTACCCCCTGGGAGGAGGGTCAGGCCCGTCGTCTAGGGGCAAAACCTTTCCCCCGTTATCTAGTTTGCACCAGGACTGATGGAGATACTTTCACCAGTGTCAAACCTTTATTCTTTGTGGAACACATTGAAGACAAGTTCGGCGAAGTGGACTCCCTGAGCAAGATGCGGTCGGGTTCGTTACTGATAAAAACTGCTTCGGCTGCCCAATCTGCGGCCCTTCGTGCCTGTACCCATCTTGGCACAATTCCCGTGTCCATTACCCCTCACCAGTCTCTAAATATGGTACAAGGTGTGATTTTTCACAGAGACCTCATCCTTCAAACTGATGAGGAACTTCGGGACAATCTCGGACGGCGGGGTGTTCACTTTGTTCGGCGTGTTCAGAAGGGTCCTAAAGATAATCGTATTGATACTGGTGCCTTTATCCTGGCCTTTGAAGGGGATACCCTTCCTGAGAAAGTTAAGATTATGGTCTATCGCTGTGATGTGAAGCCGTACATCCCACCTCCTATGCGGTGTTTTAAGTGCTTGCGTTTTGGCCACATGTCTTCTCGCTGTACCCAGGACCCTCTCTGTGGTGACTGTGGACGTCCACTCCATGAGGGAGTCCCTGTGTTCCCCCTCCTGTATGTGTAAATTGTCATGGTAGTCATTCTCCACGTTCAGCAGATTGCCCAGTCTATAAGAAAGAAAAAAAGATACAGGAGTATAAGTCTCTTGATCGTTTAAGCTACACAGAGGCCCGTAAGAGATATGCACGATTGCACCCTGTGTCCATGACATCTAGTTACGCCTTGGTTACATCTTCATCCCTTCCTCCCCCTTCCTTACCCCTGTCCCGGACCCCTCTCCTTCCCCCCTCCCCTGCGGCTCCCACACCTTCTCCTCTGGGCGCCGCTCCCCCTCCCCAGCCGGAGAAGTGTCCCACTCCTTCGGCGTCTGCCGGTCAAGGGCGCCTCTCCCGGGATGCCCCTTCCCGGCACCTTCCAGGTCAAAGGTCTGCTGCAGCGCGGCGACCGCGAGAGCCGCGGTCTATCGGCCCCCAGGTCGCCCGGTCTCTTTCTGTTCCTGATCTTGCTGCAGCTGGCTCCATTATGCCACACAGCCCTCCTCGATCTCAGCCTGAAAAGAAGAAGAAACATAAGTCCCGGGACAAAGAGCCTCTGATGTCACTGGAGGTCCCTTCCCCGGCTTCACAACCGGATTCTGACCTGTCGTTTATGGATGTCGCCCCCTCCTTGTCGGTGACGGGTGGGGACCCGGCGGTATGACTGGATTTAGCGTGTTCAGCCCTCATTTAAACCATCGTTCTGTGGTTCTCCAATGGAATTGTAATGGCTACTATCGTCACCTTCCGGAATTGAAATCCCTTCTTTCGTCCTACTCAGCAGCTTGTGTGGTTCTCCAGGAATCTCATTTTACTGATGCTCACTCACCGACCCTCCGTGGGTTCCGTGTTTTCTGTCGAAATCGGGTCGGACCCTTGCGGGCTTCTGGTGGCGTTTGTACGTTGGTCCGTACAGACATTGCTAGCACGTGGATTCCTCTCCAAACTACATTGGAAGCAGTTGCTGTTAGGGTCCACTTAGACTCTGCAGTCACAGTATGCAATCTTTATCTCCCTCCTGACAGGACTCTTACACCTGCTGCCTTAACCACCCTTCTTCAGCAACTTCCTCCTCCCTTCCTCCTCCTTGGGGATTTTAATGCTCATCATCCGTTGTGGGGCAGTGCCTTTCCATCTAGACGAGGTCTTCTTATCGACCAATTTATTGCAGACCACGACCTGTGCCTTCTTAATGATGGCTCCCCTACTCATTTCAGTGCTGGTCATGGTACCTTTTCTGCCATTGATCTTTCTCTTTCTTCTCCCTCTCTCCTCCCTTCATTACACTGGTCGCCACACGACGACCTTTGTGATAGTGACCATTTCCCGTTGATTATCACGCTCCCTTCCCGCTCCCCGATGGAGAGGTTACCTCGTTGGTCTTTCCACCGCGCCGATTGGCCTCTATATACTGCACAGGTCGAGTTTTCTCCCTCTTTGTCGGGTTGTATTGATGACGTCCTACGTGACGTGTCTGACGCGATTGTTCGCGCTGCTAACCTTGCTGTCCCGCGCTCATCTGGACAATTTCGTCGTCGGCAAGTCCCGTGGTGGAGTACGGCCATTGCCATTGCCATCCGTGATCGCCGTCGAGCTTTGCAACACTTTAAGAGGCACCCATCTGTAGCCAGCCTTTCTACCTTTAAGCGCCTTCGCGCTAAAGCCCGTTATTTAATCAAACAGAGCAAGCGGATATGTTGGGAACGATTCGTTTCTTCCCTTAGTTCCACTGTCCCTCTGTCACGGGTATGGGCTACACTTCGCTCTCTCCAAGGTTGCCATCGGCAGTCCACCCTCCCAGGCCTTCACCTCCCAGATGGCATTTGTACGGACCCATTAGTTCTTGCAGAACATCTTGCGACCCATTTTGCAGTGGCATCAGCGTCGGCCTCCTATCCAGCTGCTTTCCTTCATCAAAAACAGCAGGCTGAAGCTGTCACCTTATGTTTCACCACTTGTGAGTCAGAATCTTACAACGAACCTTTCACTGAATGGGAATTTCTTTCTGCTCTATCTGCTTCTCATGATACGGCTCCTGGCCCAGATTCCATTCATAACCAGCTGCTTCAACATCTCAGTGCTCCACAACGGCACCATCTTCTTCGGGTGTTTAACCGTATCTGGCTCCAGGGTGACTTCCCTTCTCAGTGGAGGGATAGCATTGTGGTTCCTGTCCTTAAGCCTGGTCAGAACCCCCTATCTGTTGACAGCTATCGGCCAATTAGTTTGACCAATGTTGGTTGTAAGTTACTTGAACGGCTGGTAGCCCGTCGGCTCACTTGGGTCCTCGAATCTCGGGATCTATTGTCCCCTTACCAGTGTGGCTTTCGAGAGGGACGATCTCCAATCGATCATTTGCTTCGCTTGGAATCCGCAGTTCGGCAGGCTTTTTCCCAGCGCCGCCATTTGGTTGCAGTGTTTTTTGACCTTCGCAAGGCCTATGACACGGCCTGGCGCCATCACATCTTACTAACCCTTCATCAGTGGGGTCTTCGGGGCCCACTCCCGATTTTTATCCGCCAGTTCCTGATCCATCGGTCATTCAGAGTTCGAGTTGGTACTGCTTTTAGTTCTCCACGGACCCAGGAGACGGGCATCCCACAGGGTTCTGTCTTGAGTGTCCTTCTTTTCCTCATTGCTATCGATGGACTTGTGGCCTCTGTCGGTCCCTTGGTCGCCCCTGCCCTGTATGTGGATGATTTCTGCATTTGGGTTAGTTCCTCCTCGATGGCATCTGCAGAACGGCAGCTCCAGGTGGCTATACGGCGTGCCTCTGCATGGACCCTCTCCCACGGGTTTCAATTATCTCCTTTAAAATCGCGGGTGGTCCACTTCTGTCGCCGTACTACGGTCCACCCTGATCCAGAGCTCTATCTCGCTGCACAAAGATTGCCTGTGGTTCCACAGTTTCGTTTCCTAGGTCTTCTTTTCGACAACAAGCTCACTTGGCTGCCCCATATCAGACTCCTGAAGGTAGGATGTTTCCGTAAACTCAATGTCCTTCGCTTCCTTGCCCACTCCTCCTGGGGTGCGGACCGTTCCCTCCTCCTCCGTCTTTATCGTGCTCTAGTTCTGTCACGTTTGGACTATGGTTGTCAAGTTTATGGTTCAGCTGCTCCTTCCACGCTGCACGTGCTGGATCCAGTCCACCATCGTGGTATCCGTTTGGCCACCGGTGCCTTCCCTACTAGCCCTGTTGATAGTCTCCTGGTTGAAGCTGGGATCCCCCCCCTTTCTGTTCGGCGGTCCCAGCTTCTGGTGTCTTATGCCCTTACTATCCGTTCTTCTCCCGCTCATCCTTCCTATTCTATCCTATTCCCAGACCATGGACGTCGCCCGCCTGACTCCCGCCCTCGGGCGGGTTTACCGGTTGGGCTGCGCCTTGCGTGTCTTACCCGTGATTTTCGGCTTCCTTCTTTGTCCTGTCTTCCTCGCTCCCTCCCCTCCACCCCTCCTTGGTTAGTTCCTCGGCCTCGAATTCGGATGGATCTCCGCCGCGGTCCGAAAGATTCCATCCCCCCGGTGGTGTTCCGTTCCTTTTTCCGCCAAATTTTATGGGAGTTTCGGGATGCTGTTGTTTTTTACACTGATGGCTCTAAATCTGCTGATCATGTTGGGTATGCCTTCACGTCCTTCGTTGGAACGGAAAATCATCTACTGCCACCCTCATGTGGGGTGTTTACTGCGGAATTGATGGCAATTTCCCGGGCCCTTACCTTTATTAAACAATCCCAACACAACCGCGTTTTGTTATGTACGGACTCGATGAGTGGCCTTCTTGCTATTGACCGGTGTTTTTCGCGCCATCCCTTGGTCTCTGCCATCCATGACCATCTCGCTGATCTTCACCGTGCTGCTTGTTCCATTGACTTCTTATGGGTCCCGGGCCATGTGGGTATCCCGGGTAATGAGCTCGCTGATCGTTTGGCTGGGGGAGCAGTTACTTACCCCCCGTTTTCTGTAACCCCTCCTGCAGCGGATTTACGGCTTCACATCAAATCCCACTTTGCACAGTCATGGGCCAATTCTTGGGAGGCTACTCCACTGTCTAATAAACTTCGTGCCATTAAGGTGAATACAGGCCCATGGCGTTCTTCCTTTAGCCTCTCCCGCAAGGACTCGACCACACTGTGTCGTCTCCGCATTGGCCATACCAGGCTGACCCATGGTTTCCTTTTGCGTGATGAGCCACCCCCGCTATGTGGTTGTGGAGCCTTCCAGTCAGTGGCCCACATTTTGGTTGAATGCCCCCTTCTTTTGGCTCTGCGTGCTAAGTACAGACTCCCCCACACTTTACCTTTGATGTTGGCTGACGATTCCCGGATGGTCTCTCTGGTTCTAGGTTTCCTCCGGGAGAGTGGTTTTTATTCTCAGTTTTAAAGTTTTTAATCTCCCTCTGGTGTTGGGGCAGGGCGGTGAGTGTTTGGGTGTCTCCCACTGCAGGCAGTGTTCAGAGATTCCCGATTCACCTCCCTGACCGGAATCCTCTTTTCTTTCCCTTTTACTCTGTTTTTACCCCTTCTTTTTAAGGCTTGGTTAGTTTTTCTATTCCCATACGTACTTTCTGCATTATAGCAGTTGTACCTTTTAAGTCACAGGTGGTCTTGCCTATGCTGTTTCAGCATAGTGTTGGGTTCGTTCTCTTGCCAACTTCCCTCATTTGTTTTTACTAATGACAACGTGACTGCCCTTTTACGTTTCCCCTTTATCCGTTTTATTTTTCTGACTACACTGAGATGTCCCGTTAGCAGAATGGAGTCTATTTGAAACAAGGGACTGATGACCTTGCTGTTTGGTCCCTTTAACCTCAAACAACCAACCAACCAACCAATTTATGGACGGCCCTGAATGATTCGTGGTGTCATCTCCTTCCGGAACTACTTCAGACATTAGTCGAGGCGAAACCACGTCGTTTTGCGGCACTTTTGAGTGCTTTCGGGAGCGTACATGACATTAGGCAGGTGTACCAGTTTCTTTGAATCTTCTGTGTAATATTGCAGTATACATACTGCACGTCTATCTGTGTACCATTACTGCACTATCTTGTTGTTTCGCACAACCGCTCAAATCAGTAGCTGGTGTGACGTCAGATGTAAACGTGTGTTCGCTATTTTATCACTGTTCAAGCTCATGTTCATCGTGCTCCACATAATCGAAGGAGACCTCTACGCTGTCATGAATGAAGATGAACATTTTTCAAGTAAGTAAATTGTAAAGACTCTGAATATAATGTAAATGCTTTATTAACAAACAAAAATCATGAATATTGTGGTGTGCGTCCTGTAAGACCTTCAGTACAAACACCATCAGATTGACTTGTCGCTCTAGCGAAGTAGGCGAGTGTCAGCAATATGTCTCGTGGTCTTATCGTGGCGTGTTTATCTTCTGTCGTTAGGCCACACGATAGAAATGCCACTTACACGCTTAATGTAGCAAGTTGACGGTGACCAACTTTAAACAGAACTTGATTAATTTTCACACATATTTATTAAAATAATAACAAGCATAAAAATTACTTAACTTGGTTCTGGATGCTATTTACAATTGACAATCTGACGTTCCTTTGGTATTGGTACGTTAATCTTGTTCTCACATCTATCTCTGATACTTGACAAATGTGTCTATACATTTATCTTCATGGCTATGTACAGGAATATGGTAATTTTACCGGGCGCAGACAGGAACTTGACTACAGACTGGTACAGACAAATGTAGACTGGTACAGACTGGTGCAGACAAATACAGACTGACTAATCAGAGGTCTGTACACTCGTTGTAATACCTCGCGCGTTCATGTATCACTGCACGAGTGTGATCCGTGAGGAGAAAAGGTTCTACGTTAGCAGCAATCCCACTGGATGCGTTACATATTAATATGCGGATCGGCGGAAGCAGAATTTGGTCTGTCTCTAAGGCAGCGCCATCTCATAGTGCGGAGACGGACGAGCACTGCACCTGCACTGTTGTGCTTAGCGAGGCGCGCTCTAGTGGGAAAGTTGTGTACGCTCTGCCTACGCGGAACTATGTACACAACAAATATTCTGTTTTATTACTGGCCTAAAATAATATGGAATTTGTGCAAAAGAACTCGCTGACGTCTGACGATGGGCTTCGGCTCGAAATACGGCGAAGTAAAGTATTCATCAAGAAGGGTGGCTGTTTGCAGTTTTTTCCTTCAGTGATATTTATGAAAACAAACACGGTGTTCCTAAACCATTATGAATAACATAATGCGATAACACGTGTTCTTCCCAGAAAAATAAGAGACCGTCGCACGTTGTTCGCTGATGCACGCAGCTCGGTTTGGCTGGAACGTCCACTGCTGGCCCCGCCTGGGCTGCGCAAGTTGCGGCCACTTACCCTCCCCCCCCCCCCCCCCCCACCATGCAGATGATTGATCACCGCCGTCCTCTTCACTTCGTAGCCCTCTTCTGCGTTTCTCGTTTAGCAGGCCACTTGGTAATCGATATTGCTTTATAATACGCAGCTCTAATTCAATTACTCCAGCCAATTCATGCAGTGGCCATTTATCAAAATTTCTTTTATGCTCTCGTGTTCTCACGTTGAGGAAACACTCAGAATAGTACAGAAATATAAGGTCGTGAATGAATGTACGCCTCCTTCTGCCCTTCAGCATGGCGTGGTTAGTTGTTCATTATTACATCTGTTGTTGTGCCTCTCTGAGATGAACTTAATTTATGTTTTGAATTAGTATTTGTTGTCTTGATAAATGAAAGACTCCAACTGTTATTTTCCACCATTTTCCCCATGAATTTCACTTTGTAATTCAGACTTTCTAATACTTCGTACGGCATCAAATAAACCGACAATATCGTCTACGAACCTATTTTATCATTTTCGACAAGACGTCAAAATAAAGAAAAGGAACATTCCAGTTTAACGTTCCGTCGACAACGCGGTCATTAGAGATGGAAAGGAATAAAAATAAACATTTCATGAGTTGTTTGAAATTAGTGTTTCTAATCTGTTGATGAATATTTCCCTTGCGGTTCCAACGAGGTAACAACCTACTGCTATTCCATCTCCTTGCGTACAAGAGATATCTTGTAAGCTGAAACAGTTATATATCATGATGAGACCAAGTAGTTTTATCATTTCCTGTATCCCTCCCATACTTATTCTACATTAAATTATTATGCTCTCGTGTCTGCCTGCTTACATATATCTGTATTTGAATACGCATGCCTATACAAGTTTCTTTGGCGCTTCAGTGTACATCAACAACGTGCAAAGCACTGCGAAGTGCATAACAGAGGATGTTCCTCGTGTATATTTCTGGCAAGTTTGCATGTTCTTTAATTTTGTTCGTAAACTGGCAGTTTGTCACATCTAATGTGCTTTTGATATTTGCTACTAGATTTTCTACAGTGATATTGCGAGGTTTTGGTGCCACGTTAAATTTCAATACTTTATTAAATACATTGAGCATCGAGAAATTGCCAGAATTATTCAAATGGTTCACATGGCTCTGAGCGCTATGGGACTTAACATCTGAGGTCACCTAACTAACCTAAGGACAACACACACATCCATGTCCGAGCCAGGATTCGAACCTGCGACCGTAGTGGTCGCGCGGTTCCGGACTGAAGCGCCTAGAACCGCTCGGCCACTCCGGCCGGCCTGCCAGAATTATTCATGAGAAATGTAGGAGTAACAAATTGTAATTTCTATAGTATTTCCATTTTCTTAGTTTACTGCTTGTGCGTTCTCTGATCTTAATTTGCTGTCGATACCAAATTCCAGCTGCCGACGACACATATAGCTCGGCTGTTAACGTTTTACTATGTAACTGTACTGTGTTCGGTAGACTTGCGCTACGTAACTGAAAATTTTGTTGTGTGTTACATGCTCAGGTCAATGAAATGTGACCACTTGAGTGACCTCACATCATCACAGTCAGACCCCAACAAACTGTCTTTTTTGTTGATGTACAAATATTAAAATACCTTTAATTAAAATGTTAATTAGAACTTTTATTCATTTAAGTCATATATTTAAACTTCGACCATATCAATATACACAGAAGTGTAAACGCCTTAAGTGCAATGAAAGTGATGTGTGTAAGTGCAAATACTCAACACATACCCGTGGAAGACGAAGAAAAATGGAATAAACAACAAAAATCCTGATCGCTGAAGATACTTTAAAGAAAAGTGAAACAAATCTTGTCTGAATAAGACTTTTGTTACAGTTGTTAAAGACGGCAATTAAACTATATTCATTAATTTCCATTATTTCAAGTTCAAGTTGCCCCATACACGTTCGTCACTCTCCGATGGACGTCTATCGGCCTTTGTCCTCCGGAAGCCAAGACAAGAATAACAGCACGATGGTCCTGTTTGGCCGCATTTGGTAATAACGCCGCCATAGTTCACGTTTTCACATTTTTGCACGCACTCCGGAAAGACACACATCCCACACTTACCCCTGGCCTAAACGCTGGTGCTTATATACCCGCACCAGAGTCGCGCTGTTCTGCATATACGCCGCAGCAACACCCTCGAACGGAAACTTTTTGATCGCCCCTTATACTAATGCTCATCTACTACGAGAGACGTACGGTAAGTAACAAAACATTTTTTTCCCTGAGAAGAGGTTGCTTTTGATAATGATTCCAGTATGCCGTATTATTTCCCACAGTTCTGGCTACAAAACCCTATTCTTCAACATAATCTCCGTCTAATGCGACGGTTTTACGCCACAACGCCTCGCTGCATCAGCAACCTCCCCATCACCCGTGGGGTGCATCCTTCACTGGGCCAAAGAAATGGAAATCGGAAGAGCAGGCGAGGAAGAATGGTCTAGTGAAGTTCTGTGAGGTGAACAAATCTGTTGAGGCCTTGCGTTGTCATGGAGAAGGAGAAGTTTGTTTGCATTTTCGTGCCGACGAACACGCTGAAGTCGATTGTTCAATTATCTGAGGCTGATCGTTGCACAACGAGGGAGGACAAAATGGTTCAAATGGCTCTGAGCACTATGGGACTCAACTGCTGAGGTCATTAGTCCCCTAGAACTTAGAACTAGTTAAACCTAACTAACCTAAGGACATCACAAACATCCATGCCCGAGGCAGGATTCGAACCTGCGACCGTAGCGGTCTTGCGGTTCCAGACTGCAGCGCCTTTAACCGCACGGCCACTTCGGCCGGCCGAGGGAGGACATCGAACAGAATAACCCCTCAGCAACCTAGAAGACCGTCGCCATGTCTTTGCCGGCTGAAGGTGCCGCTTTGAACTTTTCCTTCATAGATGCTACGGTGCCACCCATGGATTGCCGTTTCGTCTCCAGTTCGAAGTGATGATGTTTCACTACCTGTGACGATGCTTAACAAAAATTGTTACGATCAGCTTCGTAACGCCCAAGCAATTCCGCACAGATGGCCCTTCGTTGCTCTTTATAGTCTGTTAGGCGACGAGAAATCAAGCGAGCATACAGCTCTGAGTACCCTAACTGGAGGACGAGTGTATCAGCACTACCAACAGAGACCTCCAGTTGAGCAGCAACGTGTTTTGTTGTGATGTGTCGATCATGAGAGTGTCCACACGTTCCAACATCGCAGGAGTCACAGCTGTGTGCGGTCGGCCGGCACGTAGAAGATCAGACAGGTTTGCGCGACCTTGTTACGGTGATGACAGACTCCTCGCCCGACGACTCGCCGTGCTTTTGTTCACTTCCAGGTCTCCGTAAACATTCTGCAGCCGCCTATGAATATCTGCGATGCTGTGGTTTCCCACCAAAAGAATCTAAATGACATCTCTCTGCTTCGAATCCACCTCCGCTACAGACGTCATTTTGAAGGACACATATAGCACCGCCACCTACTGGCACTTCAGGAAACTCTAGGGGCCGTAGCTACAATATTCCACTATGTTCCACAATTAATTCTGCATTTCTTCAACGGAATTTGCCCGTGAAAATTAAATTGTACCCCTACTTATTAAAGGACCCACGTATATTTATTTTCTCATGTGATTACAAAATGTACACATGAGATCAGAATATTTTTAAAGGCACAGACATGCAATTTTCCCGTTTTATGAATATACAGTTGCACGAGTGTCAGTACACGGTTTCGATTTTCTCTATGATTATTGTATTACGATGTCCAAGATGATATAACATGTTCTTGTAAATACAAATGCCCATACTTAAGTGTGTTAGGAATTTTGCAGCAGTGAGACACACATCACTTTAACTTGCGTTGTTATGTATGTAAAAAGTGGACAGCGATAAAAATACGTCCCACCAAAAAGAGAGAGAGAGAGAGAGAGAGAGAGAGAGAGAGAGAGAGAGAGAGAGAGAGAGACGCTCTCCTTCGGGACAAAACTGCCCGCTGTAACGTACCGAATATTTTGCCCTATATACACTTTTTTATTTCCCCTTTTTAACTAGTTACGCTAGTTTGATGTCTTAAAAAGTTTGATGAGTGAGAGAATGAAGACTGCAGGTGGAGGAAACTTGTTTATTAATTGTTTTGTAAACGTTTTATGCTGACTAGCGCTGTCACGCAGAATTTAGACACAGGGTGTTGAGTACCTGGACGGAGAAGACGCGAACTGTGATAGCATCATGACAATCGGCCGAACAACATAGAGCGTACAGAAGTTGTCACCAAGCTAAAAGAAGATTTGCTGGTAGTTTGTAAGGTACCATTTATTGTCTTGTGTCAGTTCTAGGCTAATTTTATCTCCTTTGCATGCGACAGGTGGGGATAATATTCACTGATATACACTGAATTTTATTTGAAGAAAGATAGATATCACGATGTGCGAAGTATATGCTGAAGTTATTTTATTCAAGTAATTCATCGTTTCTTAACATATTGAAAATATATGGGTGACAATGCGATGGTTATTTTACTGTTTTCCAGAGCAGTGTTGCTTTCTTTTCATTTATTTGATGAGTGTTATCGTTTCAAGGAAGATATAGTATTGCGTTATTATAATCCCTGTGTGGAATAACATCTTTTACCGTAGGAAGTCGGTGACAACACGCAGTCAGATACAAATTTAGGGCTCCAGTAAGACTAAATGTACTGGATCCGTTGCTACAATCGGGAATTTCTATGTTAGGCCCCATATTATGAATTTTTCACCCAATCCATGTTAGCAGAACTGGTATTTAGCGTACAGTTAGCGCTTGGGATCAGAGGGCTCGAACTATTGACTTTAAACTCAGTCTTTCAGGCGACAAATAAGAAGAAATAATCATTCGACAGATGGGATACATTGCTGTGTACGTCCTGAAGAACTTTCTGCTAAACTTGTAGTCATGGAGCACCAGAAGGAATCAGTGGTATGAATAGTAAAATTTCTGAAGTCACGCACGTTATTCCATTGTCAGTTGCAACAGTCATCTATGGAACCGAACGAAAAGTGTATGGAGGTTATACAGTAGAGCAAAGTCCGTTGGTTAAGTGAAAAGGCATGCCTGGAACGATTTTTCGATTTAAAAGACACTATTCTTGAATTTGTGAAGGAAAAAGAAGTGGAAGAAAATCTGAATATCCCTAATGACATTTTAAGTGGATTTGATTGTACACTGCCCAGAGTAAAACATAGCAAGGTGAGAAGCAACTTACTTGTGATTTGATGGGAATGCATTTAAAAAGAAAATCGCATTGTAGAAGGGACAAATCCTGATAAAAGACACAGCTCACTAGCCTTAAAGAAAACGCAAAAGTTTGAAGAATTCGTTCTGGCCTTGAAAGAATTACGATAATAGAATAGTTTTCTAAACATATTGCGGACACTACCAATCCTACATCTGTTTTCGAGAGCGTCCGCTATTTCCGATGATAGTGCCCCTGTGTTTGTGGATATGTAACTGCTCAATGTGTAGTGTAGCTGCCATTTTAAACAAAAATGGTTTTACCGTTACTGTCCAGGATGTCTACATTGTTTGCCTCAGGTAGAGCTTCCAATTCTCAATGAGGCTGCAAAAGTGCTATAATATTACTACGAACTTATGTGCCTGAAAAACCTCCTTTTGTTTGTGAAACTAAATAATCACAGTTATGTGGCAACCTGAGTGCAAACATCTGTAAAATTCCAGAATGAGATTTTCACTCTACGGCATAGTGTGCGCTGATATGAAACTTCCTGGCAGATTAAAACTGTGTGCCGGACTGAGACTCGAACTCGGGACCTTTGCCTTTGCGCGGGAAAGTGCTCTCGGTCCGGCACACAGTTTTAATCTGCCAGGATATTTCACCTGTGAAATTCTCTACATCTGTCTGTATACCAATAATTTGTACCAGATAAAAATTATGTCTTCTGTGAGTCAAGAATAATTCAATATACTGAACATTTCTTTCGTTTGTGATCTATATCGCTGAGAAATATGAAACATGAAAACAAGCCATACGCAGTGCGACTGCCGGCCGCTGTGGCCGAGGGATTCCAGGCGTTTCAGTCCTGAACCGCGCCGCTGCTACGGTCGCCGGTTCGAATCCTACCTCGGGCATGGATGTGTGTGATGTCCTTAGGTTAGTTAGGTTTAAGTAGTTCTAAGTTTAGGGCACTGATGACCTAAGAAGTTAAGTCCCATAGTGCTTAGAGCTCAAATGGTTCAAATGGCTCTGAGCACTATGGGACTTAACTTCTGAGGTAATCAGTCCCCCAGAACTTAGAACTACTTAAACCTAAGGACATCACACACGTCCATGCCCGAGGCAGCATTCGAACCTGCGACCGTAGCGGTTACGCAGTTCCAGACTGTAGTGCCTAGAACCGCTCGGCCACTCTGGCCGGCAGTGCCTAGAGCAATTTGAACCATCTCTAAGTCTAGGGGACTGATGACCTCAGATGTTAAGTCCCATAGTGCTTAGATCCATTTGAGCAGTGCGACTACATTGCCATTTATAAACAGCGCATTCGCATTTCCCCCTCTTCTCCCCCTTCCCAGTCAGACATCATGGCATGGGGTGCAGGAAGTGTGCGGCCAGGCTGTGTTCTATGGCATGCGAGCCAGTGCACGACTTGTGTGCGGAATTCTCGTCCTTCCCTGGTCTACATGGTTCCTGTTGTTACTGCTTCTTACACTTTGGTAAGGAGAGATGGGTTGCAGAGTGGTGCAGTAGCTGTCGCCGAAGGGAAGCGGAAATGATTGACGAACACTTAAACACAGCAAAGCGAAGTTTTACTAACTTGTAGCATTCTCCAAGCATTGTGAAGAAACTCTATGAAAGAACGGACACTAATCAAGTCTAACTATTATAAGAAAATTAAAGGCGTTGTACTACTAAAGCATGAGCGAACTATTGAAGGGTAGGGCAGAAGAGTATCGAAGACTGCGACTGAGACTGGGCAGTGTAGCTGCCCCTGGCCATACTATATCACGTTGGCGGAGCGTGTTCGTAATCGGAACCACTTAAGACGTGGCGCAGGAGGCGGGCATCATTGAATCCGTCAGGTCTCTACGTAACCACTATTTTCTTCTCTCGGAACCGTGCGTTCCCGTTGCTGACTTTGAGACGCCGGTGGCGGCGGTATCGAGTTATGATATCACACTTCCAACATTCACACCGACGATCTTATTATTGACAATCATGCTGTGATCTTGGACTCCATGTGTTGTTTGTATCTGGATGAGTTTCTCATATCAGTATGAAAGACTTGGGTTTTTTGACAGACTTGCAATATTTACATTCTTCATTCTTGGCATAATAGCACTAGGCCAAAAGTTTGTGTTGTGCGCCGAAACTCTCAGTACGTACAGAGATTGTAACTAAAATTTTTGTTCGGATAAAGGAAGCATAAGCACCAGTCCGAGATACGGAGTGAGACACTAGCATCGTACACTGAAACGACAAAAGTCTTGAGATAGTGATACGTACTTGTAAAGGTGTCGATAGTAGAGATGTAAAAGGGCAGTGCTTTCGTGGAACTGTCATTTGTGCTCAAGTGGTTTGTGTGAAAAGGTTTCCGACGTGATTATGACCGCACTACGAAAATTAACAGACTTTCAATGTCGAATGTTAGTTGGAGCTAGACGTATGAGACATTCCATTTCGGAAATCCTTAGGGAATTCCGCGATTCCCAGTGTCAAGAATGTGCCGAAAATACCAAATTTCAGCCATTATATCTCACCACGTACAACGCAGTGGCCGACGGCCTTAACGACTGAGAGCAGCGGCGTTTGCGTAGAACTGTCAGTACTAAAAGATAGTGTTGCGTGAAATTACTGCAAAAAGTAATGTCGGAAGTACGACAAACGTATCCGTTAGGACATTGCGATGAAATCTGCCGTTAATGGTCAATGGCAGCAGACAACAGACGCGAGCGCCTTTTCTGACAGCTCTGCGTCGCCGGCAGCTCCTCTCTTGGGTTCGTGACCATATTGGTTGGACCCTAGACGACTGTTAAATCGCGTCCTGCTCAGATGAGTCCCGTTTTCCGTTGGTAATAACTGGTGGTAGGATTAGAGTATAGCGCAGACCCCACGAAGCCATGGATCGAAGCTGGATGAGTCACTGGCCCACAATTGTTCACAACTGATTTGGAGAAATTTCTAGACAATGCGAGCGTATGAATTGGCCACCCAGATCGCCCGACATGCATCCCGTCGAACACACATGGGGCATAATCGAAAGGTCAGTTCGGCCACAAAATTGTGGAAAAGAAAATTCATACCTGCTGGTAAACTCATTTCCCAGACTTGTATGCCGAGAAATGCCACGACTGAGTGATTCTGTAAAATCGCCCGGCGCGGGTGGGCGAGGTTCTACTCTTTGTCTCGCCGCTACCGGCTGCTGCCTCGGCGGTCGCCCACGTGTAGCGGCTGCACGTCGGCCAGACCAGTGCGGGCTAATTATTGGCGCCGCCCACCTGCGGTAATCGCGGCGCCATTGTCTCGCCGCCGGCGCCCGCACAATGAGCGACGCCGTACAATGCCTGTCACGCACAGCTCCGTCATTTTCGCCCCCCGAAAAAGGAAAAAAGTAACGAAAACGAAAGCGCAACACTGGACGAGCCTGCAGCCGGATACCTGAATAGATTTCCTCCCGTGGTGGCGTCTGGTGCGGAACACCGCCCTCCGCGTACAAGCAACTTGTCCGACAACGCGTGCGTTTCCGAAATGGGCAAGCTGTGCTCACAAGGCCCATGAATGGGTACAGGTATATTCTGATGTCATGTACACGCTGCGGAGGATGTTGACGCACCAGCACCAGGTTAACGGGTTTTTTTAACGTCCAGCGTGTAGTCGGCCGTCGTGATGCAACATGATCCATAGGACGACGTTCTTGACAACCTCTGGCATTGCTGACACTCCTCGGACGAAAAAAAATGGCTCTGATTCGAACCTGCGAACGTAGCGGTCGCGCGTTTCCAGACTGTAGCGCTTAGAACCGCTCGGCCACAGCGCCGGCTGCGCTACTATAGAGGAAGGTTGTAGGCACATATGAAGCCAAATTTCAAGCTTTTGCGTCGCTATGGAGACAATTACGGGTTTTCGAAATAGTTACGAGTAACTGTTTACGCAGTGTATATAATGGCTTTATCGGTTTAAACCGACCGGTCATTACCAATAACCCATAGACAGTAAGTAGTGTTAATGGGCCACTAACATTGCATATACGAACAAATCGTTTTGAGAGTCGCCCAACGATTATGCTGCGATCAAAACGAAGAGAAATAAATCTAAAATCGTTCGTATAGTTCGCATCTAGTACAGTTTTACCTGTGTACCATACTGCGAGCGTCTTTGGTGAAGGGGCTTGTCTTTCTCTAAGACCATCTTTGTCAGAGATACGGGACAGGTAACAGTTCTTCTCAACAGCCGGGCAGGACATTCCGGCTTACTACAACCGCGACTGCGCCACAGGCCGAACGACGGTGGATGGAATGCTCGTGTCGAAGCGATACAATACCACTATCTCCTCGCCTTCTACAACCGACGGAGTCACTTCTATGCTGTGGAGTAGAATATGAGCTCTACTCTAAAATCACGCCCTGGTAAGGCCACATATTGAGCGGCTCGTTGTAATTCTGTTGCAAAACTGACTGTTCATTCCCCTTTATTCCTGGAGATACGAATTTCAAAGCAAATCCTGCCTGGGCCGAAAGAGGGCAAGGTGGTGACATTAGAGCTAAAATTTTATGGTGTGTGTTGTATAAAAATGGTCTTCCACCATGATCAGTTAAGTAAAACCCTGAGCTGTTATGCTATCTTGTAACATATGAACATTTGTGCACAAGAAAACTAATTGGAAACGTGATGTGACCACTGACGTTTAACGAAATAGTCGCAAACACACACACACACACACACACACACACACACACACAGCCCTGAGCTGTTATGCTATCTTGTAACATATGAACATTTGTGCACAAGGAAACTAATTGGAAACGTGATGTGACCACTGACGTTTAACGAAATAGACGCCAACACACACACACATACACACACACACACACACACACACACACACACACACACACACACACACACACACACGCACGTAGTTAATGTAACTGCAACAGAAATGAATTTTGCATACCTCTATACCTAAACATCACTCGACAGGTACTCGTTCATAAATAAAATGTTCAAAAATTATGTAATATGTATACTTCTAGAATATAGCTAAAAGTTACGCTAGGAAGATGAACCCCCGTACATCTAATCATTGAATTTAGACTTGAAAAGAATGTTTATTCCATCGCTTCATCAAACCACATATATCAGAATGTGGTTCAAGTGCAACTTCTCCACATACTCTTGTAAACAGAGATACCCTCAGTATCATGTGTCCACAAAACATGTCATTAACATACCAAAGCACTGTTTATTGTAGTTAGAAATAATTAGCCCCTTGGAAGAGCATCCAGCGAGTTAATTTCGTCACTTGCGAGCTTCATCCATGCAAAGAGAAAGTCTTTATTGCTAATAGTTGGCAATGTTAACATATGATTAATCCATATCTGATCATAGGTGTGAAGAAGAGGGCGGCACAGCTGCATATAATGATATAATGTAAATTAAAAAACAAAAGTACTTGGGCTGAACAAAACAATTCAGAGAGAATATATTGTTTTAAAACACTGGAGATGACTCAATGTACTTAAGATAATAGAAGTTTTCCGAACAGAGTAATGAAATTACATATTCTCAATATACGACTACTACCAAGACAATAAATCATTTATAATGCAAAGACAGGATGATAAGTTTCAATTTACAACACGACGTATTGAAAAGATACTGCTCGATCTTATAATCAGCTTCCATTTCACGAGAAGCAAGCAAATTATGACCTTCGTTTCACCACGCAAAAGGATAGCATTGCAATTTCCGTACGCGGGATGACCACACGATAACCGTGCAGATGTGTAGAGTGCAAAAGTAAACCAGCCTATACATCGTAATTAGACACAACGTTAAGTAACTGAAAAGATCTCACCCGTCATCTTCAGACAACACATGCACAGGGTCCGCAACTCGTGGTCGTGCGGTAGCGTTCTCGCTTCCCACGCCAGGGTTCCCGGGTTCGATTCCCGGCGGGGTCAGGGATTTTCTCTGCCTCGTGATGACTGGGTGTTGTGTGATGGCCTTAGGTTAGTTAGGTTTAAGTAGTTCTACGTTCTAGGGGACTGATGACCATAGATGTTAGGTCCCATAGTGCTCAGAGCCATTCGAACCATTTGAACATGCGCAGGCAGATGCATCATTTCTTGATGTGCCACGTCTGTGTGAGAGTCTGTGTTGCCATGAGGGCGTAGTTAGATTTTTTAATGTTTTACTCTCTTTTCATCATGAGGTAATGTTAACTGAGGGATATGCTGGAATTACTATATTTACTATAAAAATTTATGTAAAGGTAACGTAATTTTATTTTTTATTTTATTTTTTTTTATTTTTGTTGAAATTCACCGGCCGTTACGATGGTACAAAAACAAACCTGCAGTTTATCGCGCAGTCTGATTTGATAATAGCACACACTGAGGATATGTCGAAAATAACACACCTAAAATCGTTAACCTATGATTACATCTACAGCGGTGTAATATTTTTGTTATTTTTGTAACCTTCTAGATCGAAAGACAGCACCTTAGCCTAGTAATCTAGAGTACCTACATGCGATCAGTACAACAAAAATTTCATATCTAAAGCGTTCTTTACATTGTTATGGAAACTTATGAATTCAGAAATGGATTAGCATTCAAATATATTCTTACATGTTGCTGAACAAATTTCTTTGCAAAGAGAAGACTGATCAAACAAAGATTTCTATGCGACTTTCGCAAGCCGCGAACCGTGCGCACAGCGAAGTCAAGATTAGAGCAATTACAGCGCGCTCCATACGTAAATGGACCACAAAGATTAAACTGGCACGGTAGGAAGTACCCTCTACCATGTACTTGGCAGTGTGTCAGAGCATGGTTGTACATGTAGACCGGGGTGGACATAACACGCAGAGAAATAAGCCCCAAGTTCACGTTCCTCTTGATTCCTCACTCATTTCTGACTATATTGAAGCGTTTCAAACTTAAGTTGCGCCTTCAGCAGAGGAAGTGAGTAAACTTTCCAGGTATACGCGCCTGCGGCGGTAGACAAGTAGTAGTCAGTACGGTCGGAGGGCAAGCGCTGCGGGTTGCCTACCTGCGAGGAGGCGCCGGTCTCGCAGCCGGCGCGCCCAACTTGCGTGCTTGGGTGAGGCAACTTGTGACATTATCTGCGGTCGCCAAGAGAGGAAGGCTGGAATTTTCCAGCGCCGGGGTGGGGCAGCATGGGACTTCTGGAAGAAAGGGGCGCAGGCCGGAGATGAGGGCGCTGAGGGCGGCCGGCGGTATAATCGCTCTCTAAAAAACTGGAATTCCTCCACGGTCTGTCGTCGAACAACCATGCCTTCATACATTATCTCAACCCTTTTTACGCAATTCTACTCCATATCTGTTTGGAAACTTCAGTGCAAGTGGAATATCGAAGTTTCGAAACTAGATGCAGTTTTTTTGGGTACATCCAGCGAATAAATCAATCTGAAGTTCTTGTCAGAGGTTGCACCAGTTATTTGAACTTGTTCCCACCATCTTCACGTATGGAGCTCCACAATAATGACTGCTTATACGCCTCCGTGCATGGTGTAATTGGTCTAATCTTGTCTTCGCTGTCGTTAACCCTTCATTTGGCAAAGTTACCCTCAAGCAACATCAACATTGCACACTGTTTCCTGCAACATGTTTACAGTTTCATATTTAGATGGGCAATGGTGCTTACAGATAACGTTTAACCTCTTATATATAGCAATATTCTGTTGCCTCTGGTGAAAAGTTTCTGAATAATCTGCAACTTGCCAGATACCGTTTAAGGTTATGTGAGGGTCAGTTACGAGTGTAACATTTTCTTCCCGCTTTGTGGTACTGTTCTTTCTTATGCAACGAAAAATGCTTGCAAACGGAAGGGGAAAATCTTGAAGGTGAGATATTATACAATATTTATGTATAACTAACAGCCGCTCACATGGTTGCAGATGACATGATGTTCGCTAATTAATAAAGACGGCAACAGAAAAAAGAGCACAGAAAAATGTCACAAACAGCACCAATAATAGCTTAAAACATGCTGTAGCATACAATAAATAAGGTATTATGAAAGTATCAATATAAAACTGTATTTCAAAAGACGATTTGTAAAAATGTGATAATGTTTTACTGTGTTTGTACAACCATACCATTTTCTGCATGTTTTAGATTTAAAAAAAACAAACACTGATGATGGTGATATTTGTCGCCGAAACTAGTTTGGGATAAATGGTTCAAATGGCTCTGAGCACTATGGGACTTAACTGCTGGGGTCATCAGTCCCCTAGAACTTAGAACTACTTAAACCTGACTAACCTAAGGACATCACACACACCCATGCCCGAGGCAGGATTCGAACCTGCGACCGTAGCGGTCACGCGGTTCCAGACTGTAGCGCCGAGAACCGCACGGCCACTCCGGCCGGCAGTTTGGGATAATAAGGAAATCAACAAATAACACAGTGTTTTTGCATTAAGGCGGACTCAATTTTTGATATTACTGTTTTTCTATGCAAACACGGGCCAAACGGAAGAGTTCCAAGATAATATTATGATATTTATGTATGTTGCAAATAAAGAGTTAAGGAAGCGATATGTAGAGGGTTATGGTATATTCCTAGGTTCGTCACTCAAAATTAATTCTTGAAGCTTACTATCAGTCTCTCACGGGACAGTATATGTGTGTCTTCACTTATTTGCAACTTCAGTTCCTCAGCAATTCAGTGACACTCTCTCATAGGCCAGAAAAACCTGAGGCAATTTGTGCTGGCGTCAGTGCATACATTGATTTTTCCCGTTAGTGCTATTCAGTATGAGTTCCATACACTTCAGTTATTTTATAGGAAAGATTTATTAGTATTTTATAATCAATCTTCTTTTTAGACTGTTTGCATTTCCCTAGTATTCCACCAATAAACCGAAGTCTCCCATCTGCTTTCCCCATGGCTGGTCCTGTGTGATCATTCCATTTCATATGTGCTGGCGTAAGTTGTTGCTAGCACATCGGTCGGCATAGATGAAGCGAAGATCGATCAGTAGATGCTGGATCAAGCGCGCCTGTCACGAGAGAGGCCAGAGACACCCACACAAGCAACACGCCGCCAACGCCCTCTCGACAGCAAGTATACACGCCGCCGCTGCTGACCGCAGGGCCTCACTGACTCACAGACTTTCTCAGCCTTCCAGTTTGGCGTCTGTCAGTTACTCGCCGAGCGCAATTAGTTTATCGCAGGCTACGACAATGTGGGACTTATATCTTACCAGCAGTGATACTAAAGTTAAGAATAGCAAGATTTCCAGTAGTGCCTGCAAGAGGACTATTGCTTATGAGCTTGTACCATAACACGCTAACTCTATTCCAGTTAAGTAAATACTTTCAGTTATGTAAATAAAGAACCGTATTAATCCACGCAACATCATATCCCTACTAGGTGTTCCACCGACGTTTTCGTATGATCTGACAAATTCTAGCTGCGACTCATTGATATTCTAGTCTTAGATTCTAAGTTCCTTTTAGTTTGTTAAATGAGAAATTTTACAGTTCTGACCATCTGAAGCAAGTCGTCAAGTTTTTCACCAGTTTGAAATCTTATCAAGATCTGATTGAATATTTGTGCAAATTTTTTCGGGCAATATTTCATTATAAAATAACCGAATCTTTGCGAAAAGTGTGAGGTTCCTATTAACATTGCCTTCAAAGCCATTAATATATAACATGACCAAGAATGGTCCCAGCACACTTCTTTTGAGTACACCTCAAGTTAAATCGAAATTGTAATAGGAAAGATAACATCATTTACACCTTCATCTAGATCTACAGGGTGAACGCGAATTCCACCGATAAAATTTCGGAGGTTCTTCTGAGATATTTTATGTGTATTTTCGTACAAGGAACTTGTGTTCTTGGTTTCACAGTAACAATATAATTACAACTCATTCGGTTTGTTTCCACAGTTACCTTTGTTGCTAAACAAAGTCCTTAACAACAATGAGAATCCTGTAATATGTAGTTACCAAAACGTAAAACACAACAACACAACACTCAGAGAAATGCATGACTCCACGAATCCTTGGACAGAACAAACATATTGTGGTCTGGTTGCTGTTACTGCGGAAATAGCTCAGCATAAAGAATACCATTGGTGTACCAGACTTCCTTTGCATTCAGTGAACCCACACATGACGTATATATCACACAAGTATTCACTAATAAAGGTACCATGCAGCTATGTATCACTGTTAAAATACATCTAACACGGAAAAACAAACGCTAGGGAGGACCAAGCAGTACTGAACGCAAGCTTGAAGGCGAAGGATAAAGTGGGCGTTACTGTTTTCAACAGAAAATACCGTGGACAAATGTAACAAGTCTGTTTCCAAACAAGACACACAGTGCATGCTGTCGAAATTTGCACTGTTTCGTTGATATTTCGGTATAATACAGATACAAAGATAAATGACTCTAAGAAATCAAACAATATACAATTGCTCTGTAATGAACCACCTATGAGCACTGGTCCCCTATACCAAAATACTAAGCAAATATCTGTGAAGAAACTCCAAAATTTCGCCGTTGGATTTCGCGTTCGCTCTCTACAACTAACACACCGCGTCTACATTTTCATCTACATAATTACTCTGCAGTTCACAATTAAGTGCCTTGCAGAGGTTTCATCGAGGCACCTTTAAGCAATTTCTTTTCCGTTTTAATCTCGAACAGTGCACGGGGAAAACGAACACTTAAATATTTTTGTGCTACCTCTGATTTCTCTTATTTTACGAAGATCGTTCCTATCTATGTAGAGGGGTGCCAACAAAATATTTTCGCACTCTGAAGAGAAAGCTGGAGATTGAAATTTCATGACATGATCCTACCGAAAAGGAAAATGCCTCTGTTTTAATGACTACCCCCTTAGTTTGCGTATCATATCCGTGGCACGCTCTCACGTATTTCGCGATAATACAAATGGAGTTGCCCTTCTATGAACATTCTCCATGTTCTCCGTCAGTCCTATCTGATACAGATCCCACACCGCACAGTAGCACTCCAGAAGAGAGTGGACAAGCGTAGTCCAAGCAGTCTCTTTAGTAGAACTGTTGCACTTTCTAACTGTTCTGTCAATAAATCGCAGTCTTTGGTTAGCTTCCTCACAGCTTTACGTATGTGATCGCTCCAATTTAAGTTATTCGTAATTGCAATCTCTAAGTATTTAGTTGAGTTTACAGCCTTTAGATTTGTCTGACTTACCGTTTAATTTTAATTTAGCTGATTCTTTGTAGTCCTCATTTGGGTGATTTCACACTTTTCATGATTTGGAGCCAATTGCCACTTTTTTTGCACCATACAAATTTGTTCTCCAAATCATTTTGCAATTAGTTTTCATCGTCTGATGACGTTACGTGCCTGCAAACAACCTAAAAGGATTGCTCAACTTGTCTCCTAAATCGTCGATGTAGATCAGAAACAACAAAGGCCTGTAACACTTCTGTTTCACTCGATGACTTTCCGTCCATTATTATGAAATGTGATTTTTCTGACAGGAAATCACGAGTCCATTCACACAACTGAAACGATACTCCATATTCACGCAATTTAATTGGAACCCGCTTGTTAGGAATTGTGTCAAAAGCCTCTGGAAATGTAAAAATGTGGAATCAATAGGACGTCCCCTGTTGATAGCAATACTTGATGATAGTAAAGAGGTAGTTGGGTTTCAAGAGAACGATATTTTCTGAATCCGAGGTAGCTGTCAACAAATCGTTTTCTTGGAAGTGATTCATAATGTTCAGCCACAATATATGTCCCAAAACCCTAATTCAGCAGATTATTCCTATTTCCTTTTTGAGTATTGGTGTGATTTGTGCAACTTCCCGGCATTTGGGTAAGGATCTTTCTACTAGCAAGTGCTCGTATATGGTTGCTAAGTATGGAGCGAAGTATCAGCATACTCTGAAATGAACCTGACTGGTATACAATCTGGATAGGAGGCCTTGTCTTTCTGAAGTATATTAGTGTTTTAATTTACTCTAAGCTTGAGTCACTTTACTGTTAAAGGCTAACGGTAGTTGCGCCAACACTGTAATTACATACTTTTCCAGTTCAGTTGGGGAATGATTGGTGGGGAAAAACGAATGTAGTTAAACTACAGTGCGAGCTGTAATTTCTCTGATTTTCCTGTCGTTGTCATTTCGCAATATGTATGAGTGAATAGATAATACTCTTGAAATGGTGGGATAGCCACCGGAATGTAGCTATCACAATGCTGTTAGTAACATGCGTATTGTCATTCGATAAGTTTTTTATTGTTATTATTATTATTATTAAGAGGTTACCTGTCTCAACTCCTTATAAACCATCATCAGATGTAAAATGAGAGGACAAACAGGACGCAGTCCGATGAGAAAACGAAGAATTTTTATCGAAGTACGTGAGAGAGGTGAACTCCTGCTCATTCCCCATGTACGTCTTATCAGGGTTGCATTCGGCCATGACTTGCGCGACAACAACGAACAGCAGAGGACGAGCAGCTCCTGGAACGAGAGGACATAAGGCGAATGCACCGGCCTTCCAGCTCCCACATTATCAATCCAGTCTGGTACATGCGCGCTGCGTTGAGGAGACCTACGACAGCACCTTTCGATGGACCACCCAACAGTGGCCAGCCGGACTTATGGAGGAATGGGACGCCCTACCACAAGAACTCCTTACCATCCTTCTGGCCAACATGGTGCACGATGCAGATCATGCATTACTGTGTTTGGGTGTTTGGTAATCACCATGCCCCACCTTTTATAACGTCCAAAAGACAATCATAAATCGTGATGACTTCAGAGCAACGATTTTTTATATAAAATAACATTTCTTTTCATCTCCGTATTTCTTTCAGTTGCCTTGTGTGTTGTACTATGGCAGTTCTTTCCATGTGTGGGCCAAGCTTCAACGAGCTACGTTATCTGCCCCATGTCAAAGTCGCTTACATCGGTGGATTTCCTCATCTGTGACCCGATTAGCCAGTTAAATGTTTGCTCTTTCCTGTTTCTGTTCCATTTATATCATTTCCATACCACGACACATGCCCACAGCAACACCGAGCGGTATTCATCCTCGAGTCTGGCAGTAAAGTTTTGGCACGTCGATATACAGGGTGGTCCATTGATCGTGACCGGGCCAAATATCTCTCGAAATAAGCGTCAAAAGAAAAAACTACAAAGAACTAAACTTGTCTAGCTTGAAGGGGGAAACCAGATGGCGCTATGGTTGGCCCACTAGATGGCGCTGCCATAGGTCAAACGGATATCAACAGCGTTTTTGTAAATGGAAACACCCATTTTTTATTATATATTCGTGTAACACGTAAAGAAACATGAATGTTTTAGTTGGACCACTTTTTTCGCTTTGTGATAGATAGCGCTGTAATAGTCACAAACATATGGCTCACAATTTTAGACTAACGGTTGGTAACAGGTAGGTTTTTTTTAATTACAATACAGAAGGTAGGTACATTTGATCATTTTATTTCGGTTGTTCCAATGTGATACATGTACCTTTGTGAACGTATCTTTTCTGAGAACGCATGCTGTTGCATCGTGATTACCTGTAAATACCACATTAATGCAATAAATGCTCAGAATGGTGTCTGTCAACCTCAATGCATTTGGCAATACATACAACGCCATTCCTCTCAACAGCGACTAGTTCGCCTTCCGTAATGTTCGCATATGCACTGACAATGCGCTGATGCATGTTGTCAGGTGCTGTCGGTGGATCACGAAATCAAATATCCTTCAACTTCCCCCCCCCCACAGAATGATATCCGTGGACGTCAGATCCGGTCATGAAATATGCTAATCAATACCGCTTCAACCGCACGCGAGCTATGTGCCGGACATCCATCATGTCGGGAGTACATCGCCATTCTCTCATGCAGTGAAACATCTTGTAGTAACATCGGTAGAACATTACGTAGGAAATCAGCATACATTGCACCATTTAGATTGCCAATTATCCTTCCTCCCATAATGCCGCACCATACATTAAGTCGCCAAGGTCGCTGATGTTCCACTTGTCGCAGCCATCGTGTATTTGCCGTTGCTCAATGGTGCACATTATGCCGGTTTACGTTACCGGTGAATGACGCTTCGTCGCTAAATAGAACGCATGAAAAAATCTGTCATCGTCCCGCAATTTCTCTTGTGCCCAGTGGCAGAACTGTACACAACGTTCATAGTCGTCGCCATGCAATTCCTGGTACATAGAAATATGGTACGGGTGCAATCGATGTTGACGTAGCAATTTCAACACCGACGTTTTTGAGATTCCCGATTCTCGCGCAATTTGTCTGCTACTGATGTGCGGATTAGCCGCGATGGCAGCTAAAACACCTACTTGGGCACCATCATTTGTTGCAGGTCGTGGGCCGGCCGAAGTGACCGTGCGGTTAAAGGCGCTGCAGTCTGGAACCGCAAGACAGCTACGGTCGCAAGTTCGAATCCTGCCTCGGACATGGATGTTTGCGATGTACTTAGGTTAGTTAGGTTTAACTAGTTCTAAGTTCTAGGGGACTAATGACCTCAGAAGTTGAGTCCCATAGTGCTCAGAGCCATTTGAACCATTTTTTGCAGGTCGTGGTTGACGTTTCACACGTGGCTGAACACTTCCTGTTTCCTTAAATAACGTAACTATCCGGCGAACGGTCCGGACACTTGGATGATGTCGTCGAGGATACCGAGCAGCATACATAGCACACGCCCGTTGGGCATTTTGATCATAATAGCCACACATCAACACGATAACGACCTTTTCCGCAATTGGTAAACGGCCCATTTTAACACGAGTAATGTATCACGAAGCAAATACCGTCCGCACTGGAGGAATGTTACGTGATACCACGTACTTATGTGTTTGTTACTATTACAGCGCCATCTACCACAAAGCGAAAAAAGTGGTCCAACTAAAACATTCATATTTCTTTACGTACTACACGAATATGTAATAAAAATGGGGGTTCCTAATTACAAAAACTCAGTTGATATCTTTTTGACCTATGGTAGCACCATCTAACGGGCCAACCATAGTGCCACCTGGTTTCCACCTTCAAGCTAGACGAGTTTTGGTCTTTGTAATTCTTTCGTTTGATGCTTTTTTCGTGAGATACTTGGCGCGGTCACTATCAATGGACCATCCTGTATACAGGGTGAGTCACTAACTATTGCCACCTAGAATAACTCAGAAAGTATGATATTAGGTGAAAAGTTTGTGGAATAAAAGTTGCGTGGGACAACGGGGGCCATAACATGTCGTTGGTTTTTTGTTGCTAGGTGGGGTCGCGTCAGAGATATGAATGTCAACTTTGCATTTTTTTTTTAAATGGCATACAGTAGTTTGGTGCATATTTACTGATAGCGGCTATCGAGAGGATTCCATTAATGTGTAACATTAAGGTGTTTGAAGGTCAACGGCCGGCCATGGTGCTCAGAGCCATTTGAACCATTTGTTAGTTCGCGTCAAATCAAAAGGGAATCTAGCATGAGGCAGAGTAGTGTTGTTTGTGTTCTGCATCGCCATAAGTATCATTCTTACCGTACCAGTGTCCCCCAAGAATTAACTGGTACGGATTGTATGCATCGCATTGAATTCTGCCGATGGGCTCAACTTGAGATTCAGAGGGATGATACATTTATTAATTTGATTTGATTTACTGACAAGGCTACATTCACCAACCACGGAAATGTTAATTTGCATAACATGCATTGTTGGGCAACTGAAAATCCATGTTGGCTGCTTCAAGTTGCACACCAAAAACCGTGGTCGGTGAATGTATGGTGCGGGAATCTGGAGGAAAGAATTATAGGCCCCTATTTCATCGAAGGAAATCTTAATGGTAGGAAGTACACCACATTAGTGCAAGAAATATTAGGTCTGTTGTTGGAAGAAATACCTTTAGGAACAAGAAACAGAATGTGGCTTCAACACAATGGGTCTCAGGCACATTTTTGCTAATGTCTGGAAATGAGTTCCAGAGACAATTCCCAAACCGTTGGACTGGACGTGGAGGAGATGTTCGAGACCGGCTCGTTCGCCAGACTTGACGTCTCTGGATTTTTTCTTGTGGAGATTCGTAAATGACATAGTTTATAAACACGTTCCAAGTATACCTGAAGATACGCTAGAGAAAACTATCAGAGCACGTGCTTCGATAAGTGCCGATGTAATAATGAATACCACTCAATCCATGATAAGAAGATTGCACCACTGCATCGATACCAATGGTTCAAATGGCTCTGAGCACTATGAGACTTAACATCTGAGGTCATCAGTCCCCTAGAACTTAGAACTGCTGAAACCTAACTGACCTAAGGACATCACACACAGCCATGCCCGAGGCAGGATTCGAACCTGCGTCCGTAGCGGTCGCGCGGCTCCAGACTGAAGCACCTAGAACCGCACGGCCACACAGGCCAGCATCGATACCAATGGTCATCACTTCGAACACCTTCTGTAAATGGGCGTTCATTCCATCTTTTAGACCTTCGTTGACCTTCAAATACTTTACTGTTACACATAATTGGATTCGATTCGATAACAGCTATCAGAAAATAAGTACGAAACTATAGCACCCCAATTAAAAAAAAAAAGCAAACAAACAAAGTTGACATTCATATCTTTGAAGCGACCCCACCTAGCAACAAAAAGCAATGACATATTATGGCCCCCGTTGTCCCACGCAACATTTGTCCTACAAACTTTTCAGCTCCTATCATACTTTCGGAGTTATTCTTGGTGGCAATATTTAGTGACTCACCCTGTATATTGTGCATCATTATGTGTGTCAAATTACTGCAGTCATTATACAAGTTGCATCCGAAACACAGTATATTATTGAGTACACTCCTCATTCTGGAGACAGAGGCGCTGATAATTGTCCGAAAAGGCACGGTACCAGAAGGTAATAGATTGAACTACTCGTAGGCTCTGAAATACCATCAAGCCGGACTTCAGAGAAAGTACAACATTTCGAGTAGCATACGATATTACAATACCTCTGCTACTCCGAATTACGATGCAATGTTCTATTAGATATGCATGCATATCCGAAGGAATATTGTACCGTTGTGTGAATGGATCAACGAGGAACCTAAATGGGTGTAGACGTCCGCCCCGAATGAAGTGAAGGAACAATATAGAGCAAAATGAACAAAAGAAAAAAAAAGGCGACCGCTAGCGATAAGCGGGAAATCCAGTTTCGAGTTCCGGTCTGGCACAAATATTCACTGTCGTAATTCCATTATACAGCTAATGGTGGTCCATATTCGCAGCTGCGAATACATGTCATGTGTGTCGTGCAGCAGGTTCCAATCACACAGTCTCCCATATAGAAAACACCTTAGATATTTTACATGCATCAGCCACGATTGGCATGATGCGCATACCATTTTGCATACAACTGCAAAGGTGCTCCAAACGCGTGTGTTCAGTTCAGAGCAAGCATCGGCGAGTTGCTCTCGAGAGGCCTTCTACCTAAAATCGTAAGTGGGCTGGGGTCTGAGAGCGCCTAGTACAATTTGACGCGCAGCTGCCTTAGAGCAGCCGAACAGCGAGTCACTCTCTAGGAGTCAAGTTCCCCCAACACCGCCTGAAAGCTGCCTACGAAACGCGACCAGTGCTCCTATTCCGAAAGTAGCTGTATGATAGCTGGGCGGTGCAAGATACCGAAAAATGGTCACGCGAAAAATTATCGAACTAATACTTTACGACGCAAATCAATGCACGTAGAACATTCAGTAAAATAATCCGAATACGAGACAGGACGATGAGCTGCTGGAAGAAACGACATGGAAGTTTTCGTGTTTGGGGAAATAGACTACCGGCCATCAAAATTGCTACACCACGAAGATGACGTACTGCAGACGCGAAATTTAACCGACAGGAAGAAGATGCTGTGATATGCAAATGATTAGCTTTTCAGAGCATTCACACAAGGTTGGCGCCGGTGGTGACACCTACAACGTGCTGACATAAGGAAAGTTTCCAACCGATATCTCTTACACGAACAGCAGTTGACCGGCGTTGCCTGGTGAAACGTTGTTGTGATGCCTCGTGTAAGGAGGAGCAATGCGTACCATCACGTTTCCGACTTTGATAAAGGGCGGATTGTAGCCTATCGCGATTCCGGTTTATCGTATCGAGACATTGTTGCTCGCATTGGTCGACATCCAATGACTGTTAGCAGAATATGGAATCGGTGGGTTCAGGAGGGTAATACGGAGCGCCGTGCTCGATTCCAACGACCCTGTATCACTAGCAGTCGAGATGACAGGCATCTTATCCGCATGGCTGTAACGGATCGTGCAGCCACGTCTCGATCACTGAGTCAGCAGATGGGGACGTTTGCAAGACAACAACCATCTGCACGAACAGTTCGACGACGTTTGCAGCAGCATGGACTATTTGCTCGGAGACCATGGCTGAGGTTACCCTTGACGCTGCATCACAGACAGGAGCGCCTGCGATGGTGTACTCAACGACGAACCTGGGTGAACGAATGGCAAAATGTCATTTTTTGGATGAATCCGGGTTCTGTTTACAGCATCATGATGGTCGCATCCGTGTTTGGCGACATGGCGGTGAACGCACATTGGAAGCATCTATTCGTCATAGCCATACTGGCGTATCACCCGGCGTGATGGTATGAGGTGCCCTTGGGTACACGCCTCGTCCATCTCCTGTTCATATTGACGGCACTTTGAACAGTGAACGTTACATTTCAGCTGTTACGACCCGTAGTTCTACGCTTCATTCGATCCCTGCGAAACCCTACATTTCAGCAGGGTAATGCACGACCGCATGTTGCAGGTCCTGTACGGGCCTTTCTGGATCCAGAAAATGTTCGACTGCTGCACTGGCCAGCACATTCTCCAGATCTCTCACTAATTGAAAACGTCTGCTCAATGGTGGCCGAGCAACTGCCTCGTCACAATACGCCAGTCACTACTCTTGATGAACTATGGTATCGTGTTGAAGCTGCATGGGCAGCTGTACCTGTACACGCCATCCAAGCTCTGTTTGACTCAACGCCCAGGCGTATCAAGGCCGTTATTACGGCCAGAGGTGGTTGTTCTGTGTACTGATTACTCAGGATCTGTGCATCCAAATTGCGTGAAAATGTAATCACATGTCAGTTCTAGTATATTTGTCCAATAAATACCCGTTTATCATCTGCATATCTTCTTCGCGTAGCAATTTTAATGGCCAGTAGTGTAGTTCCGAGGAAAAATTACATTTTAAGAATCAGGTACGAGGATTTAATGTTAATAGGAACTGAATTAGAAATAAATATTTTTTAACGCGATCTGGTTATACGATACGAAATAGTGCTACTGGCAGCTGGATACCTCTAAAAGGATATAGTTTTAGCAAGAAAGATTTCCTTGTAAAAGCATCATCTCCAGTGACAATGTATAGAACTTTCCAGGATGTCGTGAAGGATTTAGCGGGGGAGTAGTCCCCTGTTCCATAAGGGAAGGCTGAGTCAAATGAAAACGATACAGACAGGAAAAAAGTAAGTAAACCATTTCTAATTTAAAAAATAATCGCCATAGTTGTTAATAGGCTACATTCATCTCACTTTGAGACAAGACGGCCAGTGTCTTCACGGAAAAATGTTTGCAATTGTCGCAGCACTGCACATCTTTCTCCGAAGCAAATCGATGGCCAAGAATGCCTTGCTTCAGGGCTCCAAAATTATGGAAATCGTATGGGGAGGTATTGGGCTGTATGTGGAGGATGTGTAATGGCTTCGCAGCGGAAGTTCTGCAGGGCACTCGAAACAACCTTCGCAACATATGGACGGTTGTAGCGACCGGGTGTCAACATTGGGTGGCGATGACTTTATTTGTTTTGCTTTTCTTGTTTACTCAGCTCATGCAGGAGCCTAGCTAAAGCTGTAGTATTGCCCAAATTCACCTATCAGAGGCACTGGCTAGCTTATCTCACTTCGTCTGCTTCCTGAATAAGTGCTCCTTCGTTCTGAACACACCTTCTTGTGAACTTGTGTCTGTACTTCAGGCTGACACTCTCTTCCATCTGTATGTCGTGGTGCAAGAACACGAACCGTACCAGACTAAGGTGCTGCCTTACGTTTGGTACAATAGAGCAGACTTTTGCGGTACTTATTCTCTTGCGGTCGGGACTGTGATTGTGGCGTTCTTACCCGTCACTCTTTGATCACGTATGACGTATGTTGTGTCGTTGCTCTTCAAAAGATGTCTACAACGTCACAGAAAAAAATTACAGTTCCATTTAACAAAAGCAAAGTCGATCTCATAATAGGGATATTCATTGAAGAATGGCTCTGAGCACTATGGGACTTAACATATAAGGTCATCAGTCCCCTAGAACTTAGAACTACTTAAACGTAACTGACCTAAGGACATCACACACATCCATGCCCGAGGCAGGATTCGAACCTGCGACCGTAGCAGTCGCGCGGCTCCGTATTGAGCGCCTAGTAACGCTAGACCACCGCGGCCGGCTATTCATTGAAGAAATATATTACACTAGAACTGCCATGTTATTACATTTTCACGTAATTTGGAGGCATAGATCCTGAGAAATTAGTACCCAGAACAACCACCTCTGGCCGTAATAACGGTCTTGATACGCCTGGGCATTGAGTCAAACAGTGCTTGGATAGCGTGTACAGGTACAGCTGCCCATGCAGCTTCAACACGATACCACAGATCATCAAGAGTAGTGACTGGCATATTGTGACGAGCCAGTTGCTCAACCACCATTGACTAGACATTTTCAATTGGTGAGAGATCTGGAGAATGTGCTGGCCAGAGCAGCAGTCGAAAATTTTCTGTATCCAGAAAGGCCCGTACGGGACCTGCAACATGTGGTCGTGCATAATCCTGCTGAAAAGTAGGGTTTCGCAGGGATCGAATGAAGGGTAGTGTGTTGTAACACATCTGAAATGTAACGTCCACTGTTCAAAGTGCCGTCAATGCGAACAAGAGGTGACCGAAAAGGTGACCGAAACTTGTCACCAATGGCTCCTCATACCATCACGCCGGGTGATACGCCAGTATGGCGACGACGAATACACGCTTCCAAAGTGCTTTCACCGCGATGTCGCCAAACACGGATGCGACCATCATGATGCTGTAAACAGAACCTGGATTCATCCGAAAAAATGACATATTGCCATTCGAGCACCCAGGTTCGTCGATGAGTACACCATCGCAGGCGCTCTTACCTGTGATGCAGCGTCAAGGGTAACCGCAGCCATGGTCTCCGAGCTGCTAGTTATGCTGCTGCAAACGTCGTCGAACTGTTCGTGCGGATGGTTGTTGTCTTGCAAACGTCCCCATCTGTTGTCTCAGGGATCGAGACGTGGCTGCACGATCCGTTACAGCCGTGCGGATAAGATGCCTGTCATCTCGACTGCTAGTGATACGAGGCCGTTGGAATTGAGCACGGCGTTCCGTATTACCCTCCCGAACCCACCAATTCCATATTCTGCTAGCAGTCATTGGATCTCGACCAACGCAAGCAGCAATGTCGCGATACGATAAACCGCAATAGCGATAGGCTACAATCTGACCTTTATCAAAGTCGGAAACGTGATGGTGCACATTTCTCCTCCCTACACGAGGCATCACAAGAACGTTTCACCAGGCAACGCCGGTCAACTGCTGTTTGTGTGTGAGCAATGGGTTGGAAACTTTCCTCATGTCAGCACGTTGTAGGTGTCGCCACCGGCGCCAACCTTGTGTGAATGCTCTGAAAAGCTAATTATTTGCATACCACAGCATCATCTTCCTGTCGGTTAAATTTCGCATCTGTAGCACGTCATGTTCGTGGTGTAGCAATTTTAATGGCCAGTAGTGTATTTAAAGGTACATGAGTATGTGTGTTAACCACCGCGTCAGTTCATTCACTTATTGTGCGTAAGGTTACCTGCCTCAATAACACGAGAAGTTTTCACGTTTACTCTAGTCTGGAACATTTTCCGTTACTTTCCGCTGAGTCATGTTTGCAGAAAATAGTTCCCCCTCTTTCCCATTGACTTCCGCAGAGAAATGGCCGTCGAGATCACCTAGAAGCCTGCTACCATCAGCATGGGACGGGATTAATGGTGGGAAATTGCGGACGCAGGAATTACTGAGGAGCGTGCGCAAACTTGCTCGCCTCTTTGTAATCCGTGGCCGCTGATTAAAAAGGAATTTTCCCATGAATACCGAAATGAGCTAGTGCGGATTTGCCGAGGGAGGGGGATGTGCGGTAACGAGATTGAGACAGACCGGCGTTAAAAGCGGCGTCCCGCGGAATCCGCGCGCGGCTGCTCTGGCGCCACTAAAAATTTACATTCGGTGATTAAAGGCGGCCACGTTAATTGCTCGGCTGGACCGAATAGCGCGTTAGATTCGCTTCACTCGCGGTGGAAAGACGGGACTTAGCGCTGACGGCATTGCAAAGGGGCTCGGGATATCTGCTTTCCGCTCCTAGCCTTATGACGCATAGGTGTATTGTGCTACATTGCTTCAGACAGCGTTGCATTATAGATGACGTTAGTGACAGCGCAAGGTTTGCGCTTCGTTTGTGTGAAGGTTCTCTTATTGCTGCTGCTACATCTGAACTAACGGATGACTGCCATTCAACCCACGTGAGCTCAAATCTCTCTAATTTTACCAACCTCTAGTAGAAAACCATCTACTCATTCTCTAAGAACATGCATTCTAGAAATCTCAGCAGTAAATTACATGGCGATGCACGAAGCCTCTCTTACAGTGTCTGCAACTGGAGTGTGTTGAGCAGCTGCTTGACGCTTTCGCCATTATGAAATGTTCTTACTGCACTTCTTCGGTCCATTTCCATCCCACGTAGAGGAACAAGAGTCAGTAATTCTTCGTTAATAATGTACAAAATGGCAACACGTTTTAGTTTTAATTATGTACAATAATGAAAATATTAAATTCTAGTTCATACGTCACCACTCGTTGTCGAGTAAATATAGGGTGACTCAGCTGCCCCTACCCAAGGGTTTTCTGCAACCCGTAACCCCTTCAAATACAACGCACAAGATTTTCGTGTTCTCTTTGGAAATTTGTGGTAAGGTCTTATGGGACCAAACTGCTCGGGTCTTCGGTCCCTAAGCTTAACCACTACTTAATCTAACCTAAATTAATTTACGCTAAGGACAATACACACACCCATTCCCGACGGAGGACTCGAACCTCCGACGGGGCCCGCCGCGCGAAACGTGACAAGACGCCTCAGACCGCGCGGCTACCTCGCGTGGCTTTCATGTTCTCTCACTCGCTACATACAAACAATTAGTCCTACAGAAAAAATGGACAGGACCTTTTTTTAAAAATCTGAAGTAGTTAAATTTTGTTCTGGGATTAGTAAAGGCCACTGTTTTCGAATTGTTCAAGAAAAACGTACAAAATTTACCTTCAAACAGGTTTTCCTTGAATAATTTGAAGACTGTGGTCTCCAGAGAAAACAAAATTTAACTAGATCAAATTTCCTATAAAATGGTCTTGATTTTTTTCTGCAGGACTAATTATTCGTATGTAGGGAGCGAGAGAAAGTGGAAATGCCATTTACGGTTTCTGAAGGCGTTGTGGGTTGCATAAAAATTATCGGTAGGGCAGCTGAATCACCTTGTGTATACAGAGCTAGCGGCTTTCACCTCAAAGAATTTTTGACCTATTATACACGTCTGAATCAATAAACAACATTGAAGTTATTCTATCCTTTGCGACTTCGAAAAGTTTAATTTGGAAGAGGCGAGTTTCGAATTATTTAAAGAATCTTCAATGGTCGGTATTTAGGCTCCTACACTATTTCTATGCGTCGCCGCGGTCGTCTAGGGAGTAGGTCCCAGGTTCAACCCCAGATAGGAGCTGCGAATTTTCCTGTTTCCACTCCCTCCAGGATGTCCCCAGGTCCACTCAGTCTGCTATCAAATGAGTTCAAATGTTCAAATGTGTGAAGTTGGTTCAAATGGCTCTGAGCACTATGCGACTTAACTTCTGAGATCATCAGTCGCCCAGAACTTAGAACTAATTAAACCTAACTAACCTAAGGACATCACACACATCCATGCCCGAAGCAGGATTCGAACCTGCGACCGTAGCGGTCACTCTGCTCCAAACTGTAGCGCCTAGAACCGCACGGCCACTCCGGCCGGCAAATGTGTGAAGTGTTATGGGACTTAACTGCTAAGGTCGTCAGTCCCTAAGCTTACACACTACTTAACGTAAATTATCATAAGGACAAACACACACATCCACGCCCGAGGGAGGACTCGAACCTCCGTCGGGACCAGCTTATCAAATGAGTGCTCCGGCTCTTCCCCAGGGCTAAAAGGCAGCCGGGGCGAAGAAAGGCTGTACTCCACAAATAGCGAGGCCACGGTCAGAATTGTGCACTACAGACTTCCACTCTTGCATTATTTTCAGTCCTTCTGTTACACACAGGCGTTCGATTCTTAACACACTGAACTGCACTAATATACAATATTTTCTCGTTTGGACTTTTTTAGTGCTCCATAACGCAATCGGTAAAAACGGCACACTTACGGGATCACCTTATCTTCCGTCTACCTGTCCGTCCGTCTGTCTATTAAGATCTCGACATTTCTCAGGAATCGGTGGACAAATCAAATTGAAATTTATGTCTTATGCTAAGATGTATGTTCCCTTGACAGTTAATAAATGTAAGCCTGTATATCAACGCAATGAAAAGATAAAGCCATTTATCTCACATACTTCGATACTCACAAACTTACTCATCAAAACCTATAGGGTGCTTCCCGTTGGACTAAAATCATTTGGCAAGAAGAAAGGTTTTACAGTAAAGTTGATTTGTAGTTCTATCACATGAAAAAAATTGGCGTTTATTATCCAACAGTCTTCCTGTCCGTCCGTCTATTAAGATCTCTTTTCCTCAGGAATGGGTAGATGTATCAAGTTAAAATTCTTTTTACATACTAAAGTCTATGGTCCTTTGGTCATGTAAAAAAGTTAAGCTTTCAGACAACGTAAGCAAAAGATACAGTCATTTATTTCACATACATTGATGTACTGGATGGGCGTAAGGGCAGGCGGTGGGCATTGTGGAATGAATAGGATTATTTTTAGATAAAGGCCATTTATTGGCGAAAGCATGTTAAAAAGGGGTCACAGGCCTAGGGAGGGGAGGGTGAGCCAGAGCATAGAGTTTGGCGAAACATAGTTCGCGAAGCTAACGAAAGTTGTTGTCTGCCAAAACTAAGTCCACAGTGCTGCAGCACCGGGAGAATCGGGAAAGGTCTACACTGCTACAGGGCGCGCATCCGACCGCGGGTGAGCAAGAATACAAGAGTGTGGGCCCGGCGACGGGCGGCTGGGTACATTCGGCGCACCACGCGGCTTCCTCCGCCCTGATTGGTCGGGACTGAGAAACCCGCAGGAGCGGCATGGAACTTCCCAGAGCGTTGCCTGCTGAGCGACGCCTGGGGCGGCGTTACCTCGTAAGCACGTGAGGGAGTCTCGTAGCCAAGGTGCCCTTCCTCGGTGCTGACTTCCTGTTACTAGACCGTGGGACGAAAGAATTTACAGGCAGCTATCACTGCCAGCCGTGGCTTGGCCGTAATGGAAAAATGAAATTACCATTTGGAAGCTCATATAATGAAGTAAAATCAGCTACTGTCTGGCTCATCCTTTGCACTGATACTCCCAAACTCACTCATTAAAACCTACTGATACTTCATTGACCTAAAAAGACAAAATTTCGCAAGAAGCAAGTTTTCACATCGCAAGTAAAAATAATCTGAAAATTGTTAATTTTTAATTACGTCACACGAAAAAATATTTATTTTGTCGTTTTTTATCCAACTTCAAACTTAAAATTGAAATATTCTCGAAAGTCTTGTAATTCGCGGGGCCAATATCTTGTCAGCATCAATCTCGATAACAGGCAAATCGCAGAGACTCTCGACCCCCAGAGTGGATCAACTGTCTGTATACGTATGGAAAGTCTGTACGGGATCCTCACAGCGCGAGTCATACTCGCACCTGGACAATACTATTATTTCACGTCAAAAAATGTACACAAAGAATAGGAGGTGAACTTGTATGGTCAAAAACACGCAACAGAAAAATATACGAACTCAGTGCAGTCCAGTTTGCTAATAACCGAATGCCTGTGGATGTAAGAACGTATGGAAATAATGTAGGGGCCAAACTACTGAGTACTGAATATGCTTTAAAGGAAGCGAAACGTTTCCAGCCCAACTAAGATTTTACAGTCGCAGAAGGAGTTACTCGCATATTAACCTCTAAACTGCGACAGCGGGATAGGGGCCCCAAAAACAAAATGATAACACGTCATGACGAGAGGCTCATGAAACATTAGTTTACTTGGTTGTCCTAATTTACCTGCCTATTACTAGGCTTGCCAAAGCAGAAAATTATCAATTTTTCCTGAAGCTATGTAACTAAATGTAAGAGTGGCGTATTTTGGGGTCATGCTCGATATCATGTAGAATTTTGGTTTTATCATATTTGGCGCCGTCAGTTTTCATATCCATGAAGCTATGTTTAAGGGAGGAACACTATTTTAAAATTCTGTTGGAAATATATTTTACATTGATATTTTCGTGTTTTATTAGTCATTTCTTCTCTACGCTCATTTTTAAGAGGAAAAAGGATGAGGTTGGTTCAAATGGCTCTGAGCACTATGGGACTTAACATCTGAGGTCATCAGTCGCCTAGAACTTAGAACTACTTAAACCTAACTAACCTAAGGACATCACACACATCCATGCCCGAGGCAGCATTCGAACCTGCGACCGTAGCGGTCTCGCGGTTCCAGACTGAAGCGCCTAGAACCGCACGGCCACACCGGTCGGCGAAAAACGATGAGGTTCCACAGTGTGAAAAAACCTTACGTTTACGTACAATAATTTACAACGTTTATGAATATATGCTCTTTCTTGTGAGTATAAAACTTCGTTACTACGATTTTAAAGGTAGATTTACCTCTGTTTTATGTCTGTTGCTAAGTAACGGTTTTATACCTGACTGCATGGTTTTACCGAGGTTTCATATCTGATTTTAATGTAATGTCTTATACCTGACTGTGGTTTTATTCATGTTGGATTTCCGTAACTTGCCGTGTTGCACTAAGTCGTCTTTTATTTCAGATATTATGTAACTGTTTGTATTTAAGTTTGTGGCTTTACCATTATTTTATGTCTTACTTTTACTGGCTGTGTTGTTTTATTCATGTTGGACCTTCATATCTTACCAAGTCACAAAAAGTTAATATTTAAGTTTGTCTCTGATTCTGTTTGCTGGCTTTCTGAAAATTTAGTTTTGTATTACTGGATTCGTCAAGGAGTTCAACATTTTTCATCGATATGCCGAGTAAGGTGCTGGCATGACAACGTACAGATGCTTTTTTACTTCCGGTACAAATTGTAACTCAAATACCTACTTGCAAAGGTTTCTGCTTCCATTTGAAATATGTTTTAGAATGCTCGTTTCGACATGTGCGGTCAACTACTTTGTAAAAACTGAAAAACAGGAAATTTTTTTTAAAAATAAAGCTGTCCTAGAGGCGCAGTCCAATAAGCGCCCCCTATCCTGCTCTTCCTCATATCTCCCACACGTCGATAACACGGTTAGGTGAAGGAAGTTTAGCCCTGTACTGCTTTATACTAAAGAGCTGTGTAACTGCAGTGAGCAGTCATCTGTCTGTCGTAATGTATATTACTGCGTAGCTTATTGGTATGAACCAATTGCCATCAGTTATCTTTGTACACAGTTTCGTAATGTACAAAGTGCTTACTGTTAGTTTTCTGTTTTTTAGGATAATTCGATTATGAGCTTAAGCTCGAAACTAGTGGCCTAGCTACAAGGGAAATTAATATTGCAAATTTGACGATTCTCTGCAATTTATTGCATAATTTGGCTAACCAGAACAGTTGTTGACGTCTTGGCATCCAGTAATCTAGAAATTAATAAACAGCAAATCGTTCTTGCAACTTTATTAATAACGAAGATACATGCATTAACTTTATTTGTTTTAGTTTAATTGTGCTAATTTCACGCGGCTGATACGGTCGCAGGTTCGAATCCTGCCTCGGGCATGGATGTGTGTGATGTCCTTAGGTTAATTAGGTTTAAGTAGTTCTAAGTCTAGGGGACTGATGACCTCAGATGTTTAGTCCCATAGTGCTTAGAGCCATTTGAACCATTATGCTAGTTTTTGCCGCCAGAATATCAGATCTCGATGACACAAATTCCGTGATATACGTCGCTTGAAGACATTACAAGATATCACAGAGTAAAAGTTCATTGCATATGGGGATTTTTGAGCTGCTGAAGTTAACTTTACTCTCCAAGTAAACTTGTGTCGTCGAGACAAGAGATACTTCGTTAGTTGTATGTTGCCTTTAGGAGGAGGCAATGCAGTGGAACGAATGTCAATGTAGATTAGCTTTAATATGAGGAATGTTGCAATTCATTTAGAGTATGTTGGCTGCAAAACATCTACAGAGCTAGATGTTAGTAATCAATAAGAATCATTTTCAGGAGTACACTGCCATTTTTACTAATAAAAAATTGATTAGCCAGCTCTTAATGTATGGAGAACGTCATCAAAACGCATCATGAGCAGGAGAACTATATTTCCACTGTACAACTCGTCCCACCTACGTAAATTTTAAAAAGGAACACTTCTGAAAAATTTTAATCACTGTTTCTCAGATGAAAGAAGCAAGTCTCTTAAAATTACGAAAGTGACTTTAATTTCAGCAGAAATTTAAAATCCTTGTTATGTAAGTATCAAACGAGGTCTACAAAGTTGTTGTTATGGTCTCCAGTCTAAGGACTGGTTTGGAGCGCCTCTTCAGGTTAGTCTACCCTGTGCAAGCTTCCTCATCTCTGATTAACTACTGCAAGCTACACTCATTTGAATCTCTAACTGTATTTGTTCCTTGGTCTCCACCTCCCTCTCCCTCCCCTCCACATTTCACTCCATAATAAAATCGACCATTATTTCATGCCTTAGAAAGTGTACTGGCAACCGAATTTCTCTTGTTGTCAGGTACTGCTATAAATTTCTTTTTTCCACAATTCGATTTAGTACCTACTCGTTAGATACTCAATCTACCCATCTAATCTTCAGCATTCCAAGGCTTCTACCTTGTTCTTGTCTGAATTCCTCATCGTACACATTTCTCTTCCACACAAGGATATACTCAAAAAATACCTTCACAGACGACTTCCCAACACATTAATTTACGTCTGATGTTAAAAAATTTCTATTTTTATGAAAGATTTTTCGTGGTATAGGCAGTCTGGATTTTATATCGTCTCTACTTCGAACGTCATCACTTGTTTTGCCGCCCATTAGCAATACTCACACTTGTTTGTTTATTTACCAAAGTACCAGTTGGTGATGCTCTGGAACATATAGGTTCCATTTTCTCGCACGACATCATCAAGCTCTTGCATGCATGTATTATCAAGAGCTACTTCATGTGGAAGGGCGATTTATACGAACAGGTGGGAGGCGTCGCCAACATCTTCATGAAACATTTCGAAAGAAAGGCGTCGTGCAGGTACATCGACGACACCTCCTTCGTGTGTAGCCATGGTGAGGACACCTGAACATCTTTCTACCAGTAAACAATAAAATTTACTATGGACGTAGAAAAGGACCAACAAATAACTTTTCTACCTCTGCTGGTTACGAAGAATGGTGAGAACGTAGGACACAGCGTGTATCGAAAAGCAACACACACCTACACAGACCGTCAGTTCATCACCTGAGCCAGAAGAGGGCATTGACCAATACGCTCGTAACGCCTGCAAGACGAACACATGAACCGCAGCTGTTCGGACGTTAGATAAAATCACCTGGAAACCGTTCTGAGGAGTAATGGGTAATCCACAAATTGCACAAGAAATGTTACGCAATTTAACGCTCAGCCAATTATTACATCCATAGAAGAAATGTCGCCTACAGCCTTTCTGCCATACATCGCCAGGGTGACGGACAGAATCAGCCGTTTATGGTACAAACACGGTGTAAAGACGATTTAAAAACCAACCAAGAAGATTAAAAAGTGACTGAGATCAACAAAGGAGAAAGGGGACCCACTTCCACTGTCAGGAATACACCACATACCTGGACGAGCGGAAAAGTCTACGAACGGATGACTGGATGGACCATTAACACTAGGCTCAAGGATCATAACTGGGCACGCAGGGGCCGGCCAGGGTGGCCGAGCGGTTCTAGGCGCTACAGTCTGGAACCGCGCGACCGCTACGGTCGCAGCTTCGAATCCTGCCTCGGGCGTGGATGTTTGTGATGTCCTTAGGTTGGTTAGGTTTAAGTAGTTCTAAATTCTAGGGGACTGACGACCTCAGGAGGTAAGCCCAATAGTGCTCAGAGCCATTTCAACTTTTTTTTTATGCAGGCTGGGATGAGTGGATAAGACGTCCGTAGTAGAGCACGCGCTGTGTGAGATCGACCACGCAATAAAAAAATTCGCCGACAGTGAAGCTCTTGTTCAGGGAAGCCTTAGAATCCACAAACATGATGCTGCAATAAGGAAATCTTCAAGGAAAACGGAGCTTTGATTCCGTGCTGCAGTGAATGACCGTTGCAGGTTGCAAGGGAAGAACCACAGCGGTGATTACCTGCCACACTTTGGTGTGATACGTACATATAATCTCTGGCCCAGGGTTAACCTCCAATCCGTCGCCAGGAATGGAGGGTGAACCTCAGACAATGTCCGTCACTCGTTCTGGCGAAGCCTAAGGAAAATCGTCGAAATACCCGAAACAGAAGGCAACAGGCATGTAGTCAACAAGTGGCGTCGAAAGCCTCAGCATCACCTGATATACTTCGACTACATCCTACCGTGAACGAGATTCGACCGAGTATTGGAAACGACTTGAATAAAACCAAATGAGGATTTGTTGAATGGAAGGCTATATGGCAAGCTGGATAGAGGGATTGCAGAGGAGCAGTTCGGATTTAGAAGAGGAACAAGAGATGCTATTGGCCTGTTAAGAACTACAGGGGAAAGATATATGGAAAAAGGTAGAGAAATCTTTGCTGTTTTTATAGAGTTAGAAAAGGTTTTTGACAGAGTTCAGTGGAACAAGCTGATGGATATTTTGAAGAGGAAAAGAGTAGATTGGAAAGAGAGACGACTGATACAGAATCTATATTTACACCAGAATGTAAGAATAAGGATAGGAAATCAAATGTCAGAAGGAAGCAGCATTGGACGAGGTGTTAGACAAAGTTGTTGCCTTTCCCCACTGTTGTTTAACATATACCTTGAAGAGATTATTACGAAAGGCTTAGATGGGAAAAGAGGAATATGTATTGGTGGAAAGAGAATAGAATGTATAAGATTTGCTGATGACATGGTATTAGTGGCAGAAAGTGAGCGGACAGTGAATAACACGCTGAAAGATCTGAATGAAGCTTGTGTGGAATATGGGATGCAAATAAACACAGAAAAACAAAGAGTATGGTCATCAGTACAAGACGCAGACTGTCCAATATTAAAATATGACAGTGTACCATTAGCCAAGTAAATGCATTTAAATATCTTGGAAGCACAATAACTGAAGACTTGAGATGTCACCAGGAGGTGAAAACTCGAATTGCCACAGCGAAGGAGGCATTCAACAGAAAGAGGAGACTCAGGTGTGGCAGATTAGATGAAGGACTAAGGAAAGGGCTTGGCAAATGTTTTGTCTGGAGTGTGGTACTATATGGGGCAGAAACATGGACGCTGAGACGAGAGGATGAACAATGGCTAGAAGTATTTGAGATGTGGATGTGGAGGAGAATGGAGAGAATAAGCTGGATGGAAAGAGTGAGTAATGAAAGACTATTGGAAAGGGTTGATGGGAGAAATTGTCTACTGAAGGTTGTAAGAGGAAGGAAAAAGAACTGGTTGGGACATTCATTGAGAAGGGAGTGCTTGCTAGCAGATGCTTTGGAAGGATTGGTTTGTGGGAGAAGACTGAGAGGAAGAAGGAGATACAAGATGGTAGACGACATAAAGGGAAGAGGAAATTATGCAGACCTGAAGAGGACGGCAGAAGACCGGACAGCCTGGAGAACTACCATGTGAAAACCTGCCTTTTGGCAGAACCCTGATGATGATGAGGAGCCACCGACCGGTCTGTCAAATCGCCGAGAGCGAGCATAAAAGTCAAACAACGAGGAAACGGGCAGGTAGAGATTGCACTACATATAAACAAAGTCCGATGAGTAATCCGCAGAGACGGAACCTGAGGCGTAGCGAAAAATGGAGACCAAGAGCCAACAGTTGCGTCACGACATTGAGGTTATAGTGAAGCAAGTTACCACTGAGGCCCGTGACGACGAAAACGACGACGAAGACGACGACGATGATTACAATTGAACTTCATTGATATTCAAAATGTTCAAATGTGTGTGTGAAATCTTATGGAACTTAACTGCTAAGGTCATCAGTCCCGTCCGCATCTCGTGGTCGTGCGGTAGCGTTCTCGCTTCCCACGCCCGGGTTCCCGGGTTCGATTCCCGGCGGTGTCAGGGATTTTCTCTGCCTCGTGATGGCTGGGTGTTGTGTGCTGTCCTTAGGTTAGTTAGGTTTAAGTAGTTCTAAGTTCTAGAGGACTGATGACCATAGAAGTTAAGTCCCATAGTGCTCAGAGCCATTTCATCAGTCCCTGAGCTTACACACTACTTAACCTAAATTATCCTAAGGACAAACACACACACCCATGACCGAGGGAGGACTCGAACCTCCGCCGGGACCAGCCGCACAGTCCATGACTGCAGCGCCTTTGACCGCTCGGCTAATCCCGCGCGGCCATTGATATTCCTTCTTCCCTGCTGTTTTATGGAGTTAAAAACTTGCAGTTATTCCTCAATTTCCGGTTGCATGTTTATCTGTTATTCTTCAGTTCTGCTTTGTCTTCTTGCTGATCAAGTTTCTTTGCTGGCTAACTGACGTTGCCAAGTAGCCGTCTATGTCACCTGTCGCTGGGAAGGGGTAGTGGGAATGGGTGGGGTGGGGGGATGGAACTTACAGTGCGGCCGCGAACTCTGGTGGACCTGTGAAGTAGTGTGTGGCGCACAGGCAGGGCTATGCTGGAGTTGACAGTTGAAGCAGCTCCGCCTAGCGGCCGAGGTCCATTCCCAGCCTCTCTGATGGACTTTCAAAGTCACTGGCTTTTGTTACGAAATATTCCATTACCCTGGTTTTATTTATGTTGATGTTTTCTCTATCTTTACAGAAGAGGATCCATTTCCGTTCAACTACTTCTCCAAATCCTTTGCCGTCTCTGAAAGCAGTGTTATTGGCAGACTTCAAAGTTTTTATTTCTTGTCCCTCAACCCTAATGTGAAACGAATATCTCCTCTCCAGAATCCATTCTACAAATGTGTATTTTCCTTATTTCGTTTGTGTGCCACGAAAATATACAGCAAAAATGTACAAGGAAATATCGTGTTGCTCTCATTTTCTTTTCCTCCCCCACGAGACGTCGGTCCTTTGAAAGTCGTCGCCCTTCCCAAGACGCGCTGTCGACGCAGGCAGAGGCTCCAGCAGCAGTGCCGCCGGATCGCGAAGCGGAGACGCAGCGAACCGACGAGTGCCGGGCTGGGTTTACTACGGGGCGGATATGGCGCTGGCGTCTCTGCCGCTTTGTGCTGCTTCCCGCCCCCCTCCACCCCCGCCCCTCGCGGCGGGTCTCATATTAAAAGCCACGCCTGTAATCCCCCACCCCCACCCCCGCCCGCAGCCCGCAGCCCGGCGGCTGTTTGCCCGCCAGATGGAGCGGCGAGAAGCTCGCAGCACCCCCACTCACCCCTACGCACGGCCGCCCCTCACCGGCTGAGAGCAGCGCGGGGCATCGTCGGCGCGTCCGTGCAGACACGATTCGAGGATAAAACTCTGAGGCCCGCAGAACTCGCTTAACCCCTGCCTGCACGTCCGTGTCTGCTCCTCATTCTCCTCGCCTCCTCTGTCTCTCCGTCTCGTTCGCTACGACTCATTCGCCCGGAGACGCTGCTGTGTTTTCAGCAGACATCCAACTGGGAATGGAGTTACCGGGCCAAACGTGCGCGTTACAAATAGCGTATCGAACATTTGCTGCTTGTCGACATGGGGACTAAACCGCTGCAGTTCTCTCAGATTCGTGGATGTTTTCCTTCGCATGAGCGAACAGAAGGCAAAAATTGGGCCTAGAGACCTATTTTGCGCTCTCGTGTGTAATGGTACTTGAATTACGTAACCATTACGGCAGCTCACCTGAATCTCTCGATACCAGCAATACTCTACTGTATTTCTGTAAAGTAGTTAACATGTTTCTGGGACAACATTCAGATTTGATTTCATTAATGTAGAGATACTTTGATACATCGATATGTTTATGTTGCAATGATATTATTCTTATGTGTGTTCTTTCTTTTGTCACTATGATCTTTGACGTACTTGTAACTCTGATTTTTGGGCGCGTAAGCGGTTATTAGTTGTTAGAGAGTCGGACCTTGAAAAAGTCAAGTCTTGGACGTCATGTTGGAAAGACGCATATTGTCGTCAGCTTATAAAATGTGAACTTTAACAGTGAGGAAGATGTTTTCAAGTATGTTTTGTATTGTGAAGTAATGTTTTGTGTGTTACGCGATATTGCAACAAAAGCAATAAAAAGGAAGTGTATCTTAAATTCGGAGTGCTGATTATTTTTTACATCACCATTGCGCTAACTTTCAAAGGTTTAATCTTCAAGAATGGTTTGTGAAACACATCTACAAAACTTTTGAATATAGCAGAATAAAACCTAGGCCTCTTTACATCCGAGCTTGGAATCATCACCACCTAGATTTTCGACGATTGACCCATGATTTTACAACAAGACCAGCGTGGGAAACACGAAAAGCTGAGTGCCTAGTTTATTCATTATTACATGAAATGACTTTATTAACTGTGCTCTAATGACACCTGCCACATAATATAACTTTGTTGTTGCCCGAAAATCCAGTATTTAGCAGCGTGAGCAACACCACAATCATTATTAAATTTTGACCTTTGTTGTGGTAGGGTTGTTAGAAGGGGAAGCCACCGCTGTATTGACAAGCTCGGATCATATAACACAATACTTTCATTTTTCATCAGCTGACAGCTTCAGTTGGTGATCAGTTTGCGTAGAGCTAACAGGTTACGAGGATGAAGATTGCCGCAATTCAGCCATTGTTCCAAGTGTAACAGAAATTTGCAATTGGATTAACACCAGGTGATTTAGTGGTCCAGTCAAAGTATGATTCGATGTTGTAGAGTTATTAAAACAAGGAATGTATGCATAGGAATACTGCGAACATGGCAGTTGTCTGTCATCTTGGAAGACAGCGCACAGCATACTTATCTAGAAAAAGTAGAAGGGCCAACAGTTGGTTAATGAGTATGTTGAAATGAACATCCTAATTAATGTTCACGTTAACCTAAATGAGTGATCCTAAGTTTTGGAAAAAAAGTCACAAAACCATTTTTGGTCTGATCTACACTCACATGGCACTGTGGGTTAAACTCCTTCTAAGATCGTCGGTACACTCGACGATTTGCATCAGTTGAAAAGAGGTGAAGCTACATCAAAGTATCCTATGACTACAATACCAGTAACTGACAGAGTCAGGCAACTCATACAAATACATGTAAAATTATGCACTTCACAAAACGAAGTATACTGCAACTAAAATATCAATTTACGTGACCATAGTCAGCCGTCTTTCTCCGTTGGTTGGCCCACTGCAGACATGCAACCTTATGTCTTACTCTGAACAATGGCCTTTCGCAAGGTACCCGACTCCAAATTCCCATTGTAAACACCAATTCCTGTCTGAATTGAAACCAGTTATCATTCACAAGACATCACACATGTCTCCAGGCCCTTTTGGTCAGCATCTTTGAGCCGTTCAGAGAACGACTCTGATTATTGATTCCAGAGATGTAGAGAGAATGATTGGTGGGGCTCGTAATACTGAGGCATGGAGAACAATCAAGTCGATGCGAGTGTCAACTAGTGACAAATTGCATAATAATAATATTAGTTATGGTTAATGGACGACGTACTTTAAGCATTTGTTGCAGGGACATCAGCCTGAAGTTTGGCGTAGTTCTGAGATGAGCATGGAACAGGAGGACCAAGGCGTTTCGACATAAAAGTTCTTCAATAGGCTGTGAGGAGCTGTGAGATGAAGAAGGCCCCAGGATATAGATCAATATATGCAGAGCTCGTGAAGTCTGGTCATCGAAATTGTTGGAGGTGCAGAGGATACTGTTTAAAAGATTGTTAAATGGAGATGATGTCCCATGGGAATGGAAAACATGTTTAATAAGGTCGGTCCATAAGAAACTGTCACATAAAGACACAAATAGTTTTTGGGTTATTGGCAGTAATCGCTTTCGTTGGAAGACTGTGCTCGAAGATATTGAAAGATCTGCTACAGAAAGAAACAAGTCACAATCAGCGAGAACTGCAAGCAGAATTCTGAGCAGGGAGATCGGTAATAGACGACATCTTCGCACTGAAACTAATACGTGAAAAACGTAGAAAGGTGGGAATGGAGGGGAATGCTACATTGATTGACCCAGAGAAAGTATATGATAAGGTACCCGCCAACAGACTGTGGGAGAAGCTGAAAGATATATAGTTACATCAAAGATTGCTAAAGGTTACTGTGATATGATATGAAAGTAACACAGCGCGAGTAAGGGTTGGGAATAGTTGGGGGGCAGAATTCGAGGGTGAATAAGGATCTGCCACAGGATGCGGGCTGTCGCCACCCTCTTTAAGCTGTATCTAGGAGAAATCCTGCAAACTTGGCATAGAAAATGTAGAAAATGCCGGGTTATGGGACTGACAGCATATAACAGCAAGATATTTAGCCTATATTTTGCACATCACCAGATTATGCTAGCAGGAGGTGAAGATCCCCCCCCATGAACCATGGACCTTGCCGTTGGTGGGGAGGCTTGCGTGCCTCAGCGATACAGATAGCCGTGCCGTAGGTACAACCACAACGGAGGGGTATCTGTTGAGAGGCCAGACAAACGTGTGGTTCCTGAAGAGGGGCAGCAGCCTTTTCAGTAGTTGCAGGGGCAACAGTCTGGATGATTGACTGATCTGGCCTTGTAACAATAACCAAAACGGCCTTGCTGTGCTGGTACTGCGAATAGCTGAAAGCAAGGGGAAACTACGGCCGTAATTTTTCCCGAGGGCATGCAGCTTTACTATATGATTAAATGATGATGGCGTCCTCTTGGGTAAAATATTCCGGAGGTAAAATAGTCCCCCATTCGGATCTCTGGGCCGGGACTACTCCAGAGGATGTCGTTATCAGGAGAAAGAAAACTGACGTTCTACGGATCGTAGCGTGGAATGTCAGGTCCCTTAATCGGGCAGGTAGGTTAGAAAATTTAAAAAGGGAAATGGATAGGGGGATAGTGGGAATTAGTGAAGTTCGGTGGCAGGAGGAACAAGACTTCTGGTCATGTGACTACAGGGCTATAAACACGAAGTCAAATAGGGGTAATGCAGGAGTAGGTTTAATAATGAATAGGAAAATAGGAACGCAGGTAAGCTGCTACAAACAGCTTAGTGAACGCATTATTCAGGGGCCAAGATAGATACGAAGCCCACACCTACTACAGTAGTACAAGTTTATATGCCAACTAGCTCTGCAGGACGAAGAAATTGAAGAAATGTATGATGAAATAAAAGAAATTATTCAGATAGTGAAGGGAGACGAAAATTTAATAGTCATGGGTGACTGGAATTCGAGTGTAGGAAAAGGGAGAGAAGGAAACGTAGTAGGTGAATATGGATTGGGGCTGAGAAATGAAAGAGGAAGCCGCCTGGTAGAATTTTGCACAGAGCACAACTTAATCATAGCTAACACTTGGTTCAAGAATCATGATAGAAGGTTGTATACATGGAAGAACCCCGGAGATACTAAATGGTATCAGACAGATTATATAATGGTAAGACAGAGATTTAGGAACCAGGTTTTAAATTGTAAGACATTTCCAGGGGCAGATGCGGACTCTGACAACAATCTATTGGTTATGACCTGTAGATTAAAACTGAAGAAACTGCAAAAAGGTGGGAATTTAAGGAGATGGGACCTGGATAAAATGAAAGAACCAGAGGTCGTACAGAGTTTCAGGGAGAGCATAAGGGAGCAATTGACAGGAATTGGGGAAAGAAATACAGTAGAAGAAGAATGGGTAGCTTTGAGTGATGAAGTAGTAAAGGCAGCAGAGGACCAAGTAGGTAAAAAGACGAGGGCTAGTAGAAATCCTTGGGTAATAGAAGAAATATTGAATTTAATTGATGAAAGCAGAAAATATAAAAATGCAGCAAATGAAGCAGGCAAAAAGGAATACAAACGTCTCAAAAATGAGATCGACAGGTAGTGCAAAATGGCTAAGCAGGGATGGCTAGAGGACAAATGTAAGGATGTAGAGGCTTATCTCACTAGGGGTAAGATAGATACTGCCTACAGGAAAATTAAAGAGACCTTTGGAGATAAGAGAACCACTTGCATGAACATCAAGAGCTCAGATGGAAACCCAGTTCTAAGCAAAGAAGGGAAAGCAGAAAGGTGGAAGGAGTATATAGAGGGTCTATACAAGGGCGATGTACTTGAGGACAATATTATGGAAATGGAAGAGGATGTAGATGAAGATGAAATGGGAGATACGATACTGCGTGAAGAATTTGACAGAGCACTGAAAGACCTGAGTCGAAACAAGGCCCCCGGAGTAGACAACATTCCATTGCAACTACTGACGGCCTTGGGAGAGCCTGTCCTGACAAAACTCTACCATCTGGTGAGCAAGATGTATGAAACAGGCGAAATACCCTCAGACTTCAAGAAGAATATAATAATTCCAATCCCAAAGAAAGCAGGTGTTGACAGATGTGAGAATTACCGAACAATCAGTTTAATAAGCCACAGCTGCAAAATACTAACACGAAGTCGTTACAGACGAATGGAAAAACTAGTAGAAGCCGACCTCGGGGAAGATCAGTTTGGATTCCGTAAAAATACTGGAACACGTGAGGCAATACTGACCTTACGACTTATCTTAGAAGAAAGATTAAGGAAAGGCAAACCTACGTTTCTAGCATTTGTAGACTTAGAGAAAGCTTTTGGCAATGTTGACTGGAATACTCTCTTTCAAATTCTAAAGGTGGCAGGGGTAAAATGCAGGGAGCGAAAGGCTATTTACAATTTGTACAGAAACCAGATGGCAGTTATAAGAGTCGAGGGACATGAAAGGGAAGCAGTGGTTGGGAAGAGAGTAAGACAGGGTTGTAGCCTCTCCCAGATGTTATTCAATCTGTATATTGAGCAAGCAGTAAAGGAAACAAAAGAAAAATTCGGAGTAGGTATTAAAATCCATGGAGAAGAAATAAAAACTTTGAGGTTCGCCGATGACATTGTAATTCTGTCAGAGACAGCAAAGGACTTGGAAGAGCAGTTGAACGGAATAGATGGTGTCTTGAAGGGAGGATATAAGATGAACATCAACAAAAGCAAAACGAGGATAATGGAACGTAGTCGAATTAAGTCGGGTGATGTTGAGGGTGTTAGATTAGGAAATGAGACACTTAAAGTAGTAAAGGAGTTTTGCTATTTGGGGAGCAAAATAACTGATGATGGTAGAAGTAGAGAGGATATAAAATGTAGACTGGCAATGGCAAGGAAAGCGTTTCTGATGAAGAGAAATTTGTTAACATCGAGTATAGATTTAAGTGTCAGGAAGTCATTTCTGAAAGTATTTGTATGGAGTGTAGCCATGTATGGAAATGAAACATGGACGGTAAATAGTTTAGACAAGAAGAGAATAGAAGCTTTCGAAATGTGGTGCTACAGAATAATGCTGAAGATTAGATGGGTAGATCACATTACTAATGAGGAGGTATTGAATGGAATTGGGGAGAAGAGGAGTTTGTGGCACAACTTGACCAGAAGAAGGGATCGGTTGGTAGGACATGTTCTGAGGCATCAAAGGATCACCAATTTAGTATTGGAGGGCAGCGTGGAGGGTAAAAATCGTAGAGGGAGACCAAGAGATGAATACACTAAGCAGATTCAGAAGGATGTAGGTTGCAGTAGGTACTTGGAGATGAAGAAGCTTGCACAGGATAGAGTAGCATGGAGAGCTGCATCAAACCAGTCTCAGGACTGAAGACCACCACAACAACAACAACAACAAGGTGAAGATGATCTCGGCTACATGATAAGGAACCCTAAAGGGGAATACAACAAGGCTGGGCTGAAAATAAACATGAAGAAGTGTATTTTTCTGTTGGAATGGAAAAAGTAAATGATCTGCAGGTGGATGGAGAAGTAATATTAGGGGTGGGGAAGGCAACGTATCTTGGGGTTGCGACCGAACCGCCGAATCTTTCCATCAGTAAATGGGGTATGTTCTCAACTGACTCGGTTGTTTTAACCCCCTCCACCGACAGAATGACCCGCTTCCTACTTCCGTATGTATAAAGCCGATACGGACTTGTAGCTGTCACGCCTTTGCGCTTACTGCTACGTATTTTAACCGTAAATAGCTCAGCCCTAATGGTAAGAGGTAGTAGTGAATTCACGTTATTAATCTTTGAAGACAGCACAGCTGCCACAAGCTCAGCTCACTTTTACTCCACTCCTACCCTCGCCATTGCACCACATTAACTAGGTGCTACATGGACCTTGCTAAATTCACTTGCGTATACATTTTTTGACCGTTACTCGCCAGTATTTACCTAATGATTAGTACACTCCTAACCGAACTATTTCCCAAAGAGCTGTGATGATTGAACGGGTTCGATCCATGGCCTACAGTGCCCTACAGTTCACACGGTAACACTGCCTACCTGACCCACTTAACTTGGTAGTGAGCTTATGTATCCAATCACCACTGCTAGCAGCAGTGGATAATCCTATCAGCACGACGAGAGCAGCAGACTTACCGTCGAATCCTCCTGAAAATACTTATAACTACGGTCGCCAGCTCTGAAGGAGCAAAAGAATAAATCAGTTTTTTGGCTCGTTTCAAAGTGAAACGGCTTGAGTTGAATTTAAACTTAATTCTGAATATTACTATTTCTGATCATTCTAGATGATTCTACAAAGCAAATACTCTCTCAATTTCTGTGAGTTGGCTTGGTAATTACCACCAAGACAATTTAAGCAACTTAGGTTAACAAACTTCTACCCTTCAACTTTTTTAATGATTTTGGGATATTACTCTTTGGACAATTGCTATAGAATTAGTTAAGTGACTTTACTTGAAAGGTGACTCAGAAAAATTTAAGTAACTATAAATAGGCGACTCATTCTGGTGTGACCATTGCTCTTTTCAACATTCTTATACGCTAAAGTATTCTACAACCAAAAGAATTGTAAATGAAAGAGGCGATGGTGGCTTCAGTCTGATTCCACTACACTATATTTGAGGTTACTACACTTTACAATGAACAACATGCGTCGTAATTTTACTCATTACTATATTCTGTCTTCTGCACTTGCACAAAAGAAAACTGGTATTCTCCTTTTACATGTATACAAAGTTCGACTTAACTATTGCAAGCAGTCTTGCCTTGGGTAGACGTGTCGGTGCTGGTGGTGAGATGCATGTGGCTAACGCAGCTCTTCACGCCTCATGCCCTTAATGGCGGCTGGAACTACGAGCTGTAGCACTCGTATAAGCTACTGCACGTCCGCCATAAAATCTGGGCGCAGGAACTCTTACAATCAGCCCCAGTGGCATAGAGACGGCTTCGACAACCATTCGTCGCGTTCTACTTCACAAACGGCGACGATATTCTCCTCTTCGCTGTTGCACAATCACTTTTGCGTGAGCACAGTTACGCACGTCCGGTCATGTCAACGCTCCCCAGGCCATTCCATTGTTCAGTCCCTGTGTCTCCAGCTACCTCTAGCTACGCTCGTATCACCAAGAGTGGGGGCGTTCCCCTACCACCTTTTCACCGAAATAATTTAGTATTTAAGAATATTTATATTTATTACCCTGGATTGTGAAGGGAGACGAAAATTTAATAGTCATGGGTGACTGGAATTCGAGTGTAGGAAAAGGGAGAGAAGGAAACATAGTAGGTGAATATGGATTGGGGGACAGAAATGAAAGAGGAAGCCGCCTGGTAGAATTTTGCACAGAGCACAACATAATCATAGCTAACACTTGGTTTAAGAATCATGAAAGAAGGTTGCATACATGGAAGAACCCTGGGAATACTAAAAGGTATCAGATAGATTATATAATGGTAAGACAGAGATTTAGGAACCAGGTTTTAAATTGTAAGACATTTCCAGGGGCAGATGTGGACTCTGACCACAATCTATTGGTTATGACCTGTAGATTAAAACTGAAGAAACTGCAAAAAGGTGGGAATTTAAGGAGATGGGACCTGGATAAACTAAAAGAACCAGAGGTTGTACAGAGATTCAGGGAGAGCATAAGGGAGCAATTGACAGGAATGGGGGAAATAAATACAGTAGAAGAAGAATGGGTAGCTTTGAGGGATGAAGTAGTGAAGGCAGCAGAGGATCAAGTAGGCAAAAAGACGAGGGCTAGTAGAAATCCTTGGGTAACAGAAGAAATATTGAATTTGATTGATGCAAGGAGAAAATATAAAAATGCAGTAAGTGAAACAGGCAAAAAGGAATACAAATGTCTCAAAAATGAGATCGACAGGAAGTGCAAAATGGCTAAGCAGGGATGGCTAGAGGACAAATGTAAGGATGTAGAGGCCTATCTCACTAGGGGTAAGATAGATACCGCCTACAGGAAAATTAAAGAGACCTTTGGAGAAAGGAGAAACACTTGTATGAATATCAAGAGCTCAGATGGAAACCCAGTTCTAAGCAAAGAAGGGAAAGCAGAAAGGTGGAAGGAGTATATAGAGGGTCTATACAAGGGCGATGTACTTGAGGACAATATTATGGAAATGGAAGAGGATGTAGATGAAGATGAAATGGGAGATACGATACTGCGTGAAGAGTTTGACAGAGCACTGAAAGACCTGAGTCAAAACAAGGCCCCCGGAGTAGACAGTATTCCATTGGAACTACTGACGGCCGTGGGAGAGCCAGTCCTGACAAAACTCTACCATCTGCTGAGCAAGATGTATGAAACAGGCGAAATAGCCTCAGACTTCAAGAAGAATATAATAATTCCAATCCCAAAGAAAGCAGGTGTTGACAGATGTGAAAATCACCGAACTATCAGCTTAATAAGTCACAGCTGCAAAATACTAACACGAATTCTTTACAGACGAATGGAAAAACTAGTAGAAGCCAACCTCGGGGAAGATCAATTTGGATTCCGTAGAAACACTGGAACACGTGAGGCAATACTGACCTTACGACTTATCTTAGAAGAAAGATTAAGGAAAGGCAAACCTACGTTTCTAGCATTTGTAGACTTAGAGAAAGCTTTTGACAATGTTGACTGGAATACTCTCTTTCAAATTCTAAAGGTGGCAGGGGTAAAATACAGGGAGCGAAAGGCTATTTACAATTTGTACAGAAACCAGATGGCAGTTATAAGAGTCGAGGGACATGAAAGGGAAGCAGTTGTTGGGAAGGGAGTAAGACAGGGTTGTAGCCTCTCCCCGATGTTGTTCAATCTGTATATTGAGCAAGCCGTAAAGGAAAGAAAAGAAAAATTCGGAGTAGGTATTAAAATTCATGGAGAAGAAATAATAACTTTGAGGTTCGCCGATGACATTGTAATTCTGTCAGAGACAGCAAAGGACTTGGAAGAGCAGTTGAATGGAATGGACAGTGTCTTGAAAGGAGGATATAAAATGAACATCAACAAAAGCAAAGCAAGGATAATGGAATGTAGTCTAATTAAGTCGGGTGATGCTGAGGGAATTAGATTAGGAAATGAGGCACTTAAAGTAGTAAAGGAGTTTTGCTACTTGGGGAGCAAAATAACTGATGATGGTCGAAGTAGAGAGGATATAAAATGTAGGCTGGCAATGGCAAGGAAAGCGTTTCTGAAGAAGAGAAATTTGTTAACATCCAGTATTTATTTAAGTGTCAGGAAGTCATTTCTGAAAGTATTCGTATGGAGTGTAGCCATGTATGGAAATGAAACATGGACGATAAATAGTTTGGACAAGAAGAGAATAGAAGCTTTCGAAATGTGGTGCTACAGAAGAATGCTGAAGATTAGATGGGTAGATCACATAACTAATGAGGAAGTATTGAATAGGATTGGGGAGAAGAGAAGTTTGTGGCACAACTTGACCAGAAGAAGGGATCGGTTGGTAGGACATGTTCTGAGGCATCAAGGGATCACCAATTTAGTATTGGAGGGCAGTGTGGAGGGTAAAAATCGTAGAGGGAGACCAAGAGATGAATACACTAAGCAGATTCAGAAGGATGTAGGTTGCAGTAGGTTCTGGGAGATGAAAAAGCTTGCACAGGATAGAGTAGCATGGAGAGCTGCATCAAACCAGTCTCAGGACTGAAGACCATAACAACAACAACAACAACAACCCTGGAGTTCATACCAGTCATAATAATTTACTACTAGCGCTTTATAACATTAAATCATACAGTAATAACTTATAATTACCAAGAAAAAGAATACATTTGACTCTGAGAGCTTAGTGCATTGTCTGACAGGCAGCGCTAATTCCCAGTTTCGCCAATAGATGGCATCAGGGTGCACTCCCCTGGCAGTCTCACACCAGCGCGCCCGTTTCCGACGCGCGGGCTCCAAATTACTGTCAGCCCACCATCATTTCAGTTCCGTTACAGGGTATTATTTAATAAACAGCTAGTAGGATTAATAAAGGACGAGCTATAACAAAGGCAATGAACACTGTTCTATGGAACAAAAAGATATGGTGAAAAACGAGGAAGATAATGTATAAAACTATAGTCCAGGGTGTAATTTTGTACAGAGCAGAAGCCTGAAACGTTGGCAACAAAAATCAGGATAAACTGCTTGGCACTGAGATGGATTACTTTAGACCAAGCTCAGCCTGTTCTAGGACAGATGGAACAAGAAATGACATAATCCGATAACGGATGAAAATGGACAGGAGCATCTGTGACGACATCTCACAAAAGCAGGATGAATGAAGACAGGATACCGAATAGGATACTATGATGGACACCATCCAAGTGGAAGATGCAAGTGGCAAAATGATGTGGCGGAGGCAACGAGACCAAGGAATATGAATGTTAAGGGAACCGACGACAGATGAAGATGACGAATGGGAACGGAGAAGCGGCGCCAGACATTGGTAATCCGCAACAAGAAGAAGAAGAATGTGTCACTGCAACTGCTGCTGTGTCTGAGGATTCCTTTTGGACAACAAGGACGTGGACGTAGTGTCGGATGGTTAATGCTGTCTGCAGTGAGTCATCCGGTAGACGATTTAACTTCGGAGCGCCACAGGTAAAAAGCAGAGCAGGGGCAGTCAGAAAATGACAGGCGTCCAGCGCTGGCTCCCCCCCCCCCCTCTCTATCTCTCTCTCTCTCTCTCACACACACACACACACACACACACACACACACACACACACACACACACTGATGTGAATGGAGGGCTGTGCCCTGATGCAAGCTATGCCGGTTACCATCTAGGTTAGTAAGTGACGGTTACATGCTATTGCGATTGTAGGTTGTGGTTGCCAGTGGAATTAGCCTGCAGGGAGCTGCACAGTGGAGTGTTTTGCTAGTCGGCGGTACTTAACAATATTTCTATTACTGGTAAAGGCTAATCATTACGGTTGTTATTGCTGTGGGAAAATACTAGTGTGACTGAAACCTCGTGTTGTGTCTGATAGTCGTTTGGGAGGCGTTATTCTTCAGGTGGTTGGTTCCTTTTCCTTAGTCTGGCCCTGGCCATGGAGGTGTCGTTTTTTGCTTTGCTTTGAGATTGCCTACTAGAATAAGATAGTGTATCATCACGTTATACTGTTTAATGTACTACTGTTTAGTGTAAGTTGAGGGGGTTTCCGGCTTTACTAAAGACGAAGGTATTTGCTCGTTCCTCTTTGTATATGCATCAGTATTAGCCTTAGTACCTTCTCACTGACGCATATACGTAGACTGAAGAGACGAATGAAAAGTTGTACCACGATTAGGATTCGAAACCACGTCTCCTGGTCACTACACTATGAGCTAACTTCAACGCTACCGTGGAACAGAGGTTGTGTACAACTGGATGGACTACGGTGTCAATCCTCCCTCCTTAATCCAAATGGCCATTCACGACTCAGCCTATTTGGTATTCCCTCTAAACTCGAACAGTATTGCACAACCCCTCCAGCTGCATTGTAATAGCACCTCGGCGTCAAATGAAACGGGAGATCCTGGCCAGGGTAGATGCGCAAAGCCAGGGTGGCGTAGCGGTTAGCGCATCTGCCTAGTTTGCAGAAGACCTCGATTCGATTCCCAGCTGTGGACAAATTTTCATTCTTTTCCTCAGTCAGCATATATACATCACAGATGTTTGAGACTTGAAAAATTCTCTGGAACCATATAGTTTCAACTGGTTAATGCAGCTATGCCTGGGTTTCACAGGCACGATACTGCGTTTCATTCGATGCTGAGGTCCCGGAGAGCCTCTGCAACGCTGTACGAGTTCAGTGGGCAAACCGAGTGAGCTGTCGCGAATGAGAATCTGTACTGAGGAGGGAGGCGTGCTATGGTAGTCCATGCAGTTGTACAGAGCCGTTGTGCCAGGATGGCGTAGATGTTAACGCGCCTACCTAGTGATCAAGTGTCTGGGGTTCGAGTCCGGCCTTGGCACAAATTTTCATTCGTCACTTCACTCTGCATATATACATCATACTTTCGATTGTTTTCGTGCTGGTTAGATGTGTTGGTACTGTGTGCTTTTTAGGTAATGTTAGAAAAGTGGAATACTTTACCAGAAGTATTACTTATTTAAAGTGTTTTTAAATATTCAGTGCACTGTTGGCGCTAAATATTATTTTATTACAGTTCTCACATTTCATTGTTTTTAAGTATTTAGTGTACTAGCTATTGAACTGTGGCTATTAACTTGTGGCACTTTATCAGCCTCTAATTTATTACTTGCAGCGAAAAGTAATTTTCTCATTGTTTTCATCAATAAACTTGATTTCTAATAGGTCCATGTTTGAAACGGGCAAGACTCACTTCCCAAGCCCAGGCTATCTACCATACCAACCTTCACACGCCGTTTTACATGACTGAATGGTGGAACATTCGTTGGACAACCGGGCATCTTCATTCACGGTGTGGTCATCTGTCTGTCTGCACTGACTCTATACAGCCGACTACCCCATACACACCTCTGCACACCACGACTCACGTCAGCAGTGGAGGGTCACATAATCTTCTGATACCACTTCCACATCATCTGCAGAGGCTGAAATCTCAGTGTTGTCTTTTAAGCGGGTGGCTAATATTTTTACTTTGAGCTTGCCTGAACCACTAAGCTTTTGTTCACGACATTGTGTCCTTTCGCAGTGGTGGAGATAAACGTCCACAACAGAAGAATAGAAAAACGTAGTAAAGAAGGCTTGAACGTAGGCTTCAAAACTTATTGCAGCAAAAGTAAATGAACGTGCGATGTAAACATCGATAAGAAAAGTCCACACTTTCCAACACAGAACAACGTCATACAACCACATGACAGCTCTTGGGGTTTGGGCAGTTCAAGAGAACGCATCTGCCGATGGCAAAAGCGGTGGCATTGCTAAACAGAGATTTAGAAAGTAAGATTATTGACAGTAAGCTTAGACTCAGAGTATATTAGCAGTTTTGGATTACGATGGCACAACGGCGGAAGAATCAGCAACGATCAATGGCATGAAGGTGCAGAAGGTAATATAAACCACTCCATTAAAAACACATAACTTGTATCCACAGGACACGTGGCCGGTAACTTAAAAGTGTCATGATGATCTCTCCATTGGTAAAAGATTCCGGAATACCCCCATTCAGATTTCAGAGAAGGATCTGCCAAAGGGGAAGTGACCATAAACAATTGAATAACCAACGAAACGATAACGTTTACGAGTAGATTAGATAGAAAATCTGAAAAGGGAACTGCAAAGGCTCAGTCTAGGTATAGTAGGGGTAAGTGAAGTTAAATGGAAAGAAGACTAGAATTTCTGGTCAGATGAGTATAGGGTAATATCAACAGCAGCAAAAATGGTATAACAGGTGTAGGATTCGTTATGAATAGGAAGGTAGGACAGGGAGTGTGTGACTTTGAACAGCTCAATGATAGAACTGGTCCTTACCAGAATCGACAGCAAACCAGCACCAACAACGATAGTTTCGGTACACATACCAACATCGCAAGCTCAAGATGATAGAGAAAGTATATGAGGACATTGAAAGGGTGATAGAGTACCTAAAGGGAGATGAAAATCTAATAGTCATGGGGGACTGGAGTGCAGTTGTAGGGGAAGGAGCAGAAGATACGGTTAGAGGAGAAAATGGGATTGGGACAAGGAATGAGAGAGGAGAAAGACTAATTGAGTTATGTAATAAATTTCAGCTAGTAATAGCGAATACTCTCTTCAAGAATCATAAGAGGAAGATATATACTTGTAAAAGGCCTGGCGATACCGGAAGATTTCAGTCAGATTACAGCATGATCAGACAGAGATTCCTAAATCAGATACTGGGTTGTAAGGCGTACCCAGGAGTAGATATAGAATCAGATCACAATGTAGTAGCGATGAAGAGTCGGCTGAAGTTTAAGAGATTAGCCAGGAAGAATCAGTTCGCAAAGAAGTGGGATAAGGAAAGACTAAATAAGGAAGAGATACGTTTAAAGTTCTCTAAGGCTATAGATACAACAATAAAGAATAACTCAGTAGGCAGTACAGATGAAGAGGAATGGACATCTCTAAAAAGGGTAGTCACGGAAGTCGTAAAGAAAAACATAGGTGCAAACAAGGTAGCTGCTAAGAAACCATGGGTAACAGAAGAAATACTTCAGATGATCGATGAAAGGAGGAAGTAAAAAAATATTCAGGAAAATTCAGGAATACAGAAACACAGGTGGCTGAGGGATGAAATAAATAGGGAGTGCACGGAAGATAAGACGAAATGGCTGCATGAAAAATGTGAAGATATCGAAAAACAAATAATTGTCGCAAGGAAGACTCAGCGTACAGAAAAGACAAAATAACCTTCGGTGAAATTAAAAGTAAGACGGGTGGTAACATGAAGAGTACAACGGGAAAACCACCGTTAAGTGCAGAGGAGAGAGCGGATAGGTGGAAAGAGCATCTATGAGTGGGAAGATTTGTCTGATGTGATAGAAAAAGGAACAGGAATTGACTTACAAGAGATTGGGGATCCAGTATTAGAATCAGAGATTTAGAGGACTTATGATCAGATAAGGCAGAAGGGATAGATAACATTTCATCATAATTTTTAAAATCATTGGGGGAAGAGGCAAGAAATTGACTGTTCACGTTGGTTTGTAAAATGTTTGAGTATGGCAACATAGCATCCTTCGGAAAAATATCACCCGCACAATTCCGAAGACTGCAAGAACTGACAAGTGCTACATCATCGCATAATCAGCTTAATAGCTCATGCATCCAAGTTGCTGACAAGAATGATGTACAGAAGAGTGCAAAAGAAAATTGAAGCTGTGATGACGATCAGTGTGGCTTTACGGAGGTAAAAGCACTGGAGAAGCAGTTCTGAGGTTGCTGTTGATAATGGAAGCAAGACTAAGGAAAAATCAAGACACATAGGATTTGTCGACCTGGAAAAAGCGTTCGCCAGTGTAGAATGGTGTAAATTCTGAGAATAATAAGGGTAAGCTAAAGGGAGAGACCAGTAATGTACAATGAGTACAAGAGCCAAAAGGGAATAATAAGAGTGGACGACCAAGAACGAAGCGCTCGGATTCAAAAGGGTGTAAGACAGGGATGCAGTCTTTCTCCTTTACTGGTCAATCTGTACATCGAAGAAGCAATGATATAAATAAAAGAAATCTTCAGAAATGGAAATAAAATTCAAGGCGAAAGGATATCAATGATACGATTCGCTGATGATTTCGCCATCTTGAGCGATAGTGATGAAGAATAACATGATTTGCTAAATGGAATGACGAGTCTGATGTTTACAGAATACGGACTGAGAGTAAATCGAAGAAAGACAAAAGTAATGAGGGACGGAGCAAGGAGGACATCAAAAGCAGACTACCACTGGCAAAAAAAAGCATTCCTGGACAAGAGAAGTCTAGTAGTATCAAACATAGCTTTTAATTTGAGGATGAAATTTTTGAGAATGCGCATCTGCTGCACAGAATTGCATGGTAGTGAAACATGGACTGTGGAAAAGCCGGAATAGAAGAGAATCGAGGCATTTGAGACGTGGTGCTACAGACGAATGTTGGAGATTAGATGGACTCATAAGGTAAGGAGTGGGGAGATTCCGCGAAGAATTGGAGACGGAAGTAATATGTGGGAATCATTGATAAGGAGAAGGGACGGGATGGTATGACATCTGTTAAGACTTCAGGGAAGGAATGACTTCCATGGCACTAGAGGTAGCTATAGAGGGCAAAAACAGTCGAGGAAGACAGAGATTGGAGTATGTCCAGCAACGTAGGTTGCAAGTGCTACTCTGATATGAAGAGGTTGGCACAGGAGAGGAATTCGTGGCGGGCGGTATCAAATCATTCAGAAGGCTCCCAAAAAAAAAAAAAAAAAAAAAAAAAAAAAAAACATGGACTCTTAGAACTAATCAGAAAGTAAATAATAGTGCTCATTGTAATGATGTACGTAGAGAGCTACAGTGACGCACACTGAAATAAACAGAAGAATTAGGGAACAGGCTTGACTGAAAGAGGGATTGATGGCATTAGAGAGCATGCAGGAGTAAGGTGTATAACTGCAGGTCGTAACGCATGTAAAATCTAGGACAGACTTCTTTAACGCATTGTGACTGTAAGCTCATTGGAGAAGCTGTTAGTTACCCTTTAAAAGAAACAAACTGATAGCCTGACCGCGCTGTTTATGCTATACAACAGGTAGCGGGCGCTCACGTGACCCTCCACCTCTGCTGAAATGGTGGCAGTGAAGCAGTGTGCATGTGCCAGTCGGCTGAATGGAATCAGTTCAGTTAAACTGACTTCGACGTGGAGTAGCAACACAATCCTAAAAGCAGGCTATCGCATTTAGACTTGAGCATCACCACACCGTGAGTGAAACTGCCAGAATTATTGATGTATCAATATGGGCTATCAACGCATCTACGAAGACAGGTGTATCAGTAGCAGTCATGTAACACGGCATAAGAACAGATGACGTAAAAGGATGCTAACCACCAAGGACCAGAGACGGGTGTCACGCCTTCTCAAGGCAGTTGGTTTCAAATCTGAGACGGACAGCTACTGTTAGAAAATTCAGGTCCATCTCAACCACGTTCCGAGCTGACACAGAGGGCAACTGCCTGACACCACTTCCCAGATCCGCACATAAAGATTCACGACTTCAGCGGTCCAGTCAGCGCAGAACTTGGACAGTAGCGGGCTGGAGGCGTCTAATGTGCTCCGACGAGTCGAGTTTCGTCTCTCTTCAAATGAAGTGAGGTGTCGAGTGTAGCTGTAGCGTTGGACTTTGGTTGGGAGTGTGTCGGCGTTGTGAAGGCAAGGGGATATTTTACAAAAACATTTATTAACGACATAAATATTACCACGCAAACAAAATTGCGTGAACGGAATATTAACAATAATTAGAAATCAGTGGTATGTTAGTTAGAGCTAATCCCTCTCTAATCTGAGCATCAGAGAGTAATAGAATGAATAAAAAAAAACAACCAAATATATGAAACTTCCTGGCAGATTAAAACTGTGTGCCCGACCGAGACTCGAACTCGGGACCTTTGCCTTTCGCGGGCAAGTGCTCTACCAACTGAGCTACCGAAGCACGACTCACGCCCGGTACTCACAGCTTTACTTCTGCCAGTACCTCGTCTCCTACCTTCCAAACTTTACAGAAGCTCTCCTGCGAAACTTGCAGAACTAGCACTCCTGAAAGAAAGGACACTGCGGAGACATGGCTTAGCCACAGCCCTGGGGGATATTTCCAGAATGAGATTTTCACTCTGCAGCGGAGTGTGCGCTGATATGAAACTTCCTGGCAGATTAAAACTGTGTGCCCGACCGAGACTCGAACTCGGGACCTTTGCCTTTCGCGGGCAAGTGCTCTACCAACTGAGCTACCGAAGCACGACTCACGCCCGGTACTCACAGCTTTACTTCTGCCAGTACCTCGTCTCCTACCTCCCAAACTTTACAGAAGCTCTCCTGCGAACCTTGCAGGAGAGCTTCTGTAAAGTTTGGAAGGTAGGAGACGAGGTACTGGCAGAAGTAAAGCTGTGAGTACCGGGCGTGAGTCGTGCTTCGGTAGTTCAGATGGTAGGGCACTTGCCCGCGAAAGGCAAAGGTCCCGAGTTCGAGTCTCGGTCGGGCACACAGTGTTAATCTGCCAGGAAGTTTCATATCAGCGCACACTCCGCTGCAGAGTGCAAATCTCATTCTGGAACCAAATATATGTTCGTAGATTTTCCCGGCGACTGAGGTGCTTGAAGGCCTCTCGGGCATGCAGCTGGTTGACTGGTCGTTGCAGAACGAATTTTCGACAGCGTAACGTGCCATCATCATCAGGTTAATCTTGTCGTCTGACGTCCTAGGCTGGCGGGTGGTGTGGTATATATACCTGTCGCCTCTCCCCTCCACTGACTCCGCGTCAGGAGCGAGGGATGTGCAGGCCGCGGTGGTGGGGGTAGATTGCGCTGACGAGATGACTGATGGGCGTCAGTACGCATGCCGCCTTCGGCGGGTGTGGTGCCCCGTTTCCGCCGCTCCTGCAGAACTTTTATTGCTGGATTCCACACTTGGCTGAGTTGAAATCCGTTGTCCTTGTTAATAAGGTTCTCGTGCAGCCGGATTTCAATTGCTTCCTTGTATACACAGTCCCAAAAGCGGGATGTGTTGTGCAGGACTTCTGTGTTCTCGTATTTCATAACCCGGCTGCATGCCCGAGAGACCTTCAAGCAACCAAATATATAACAGAATATTGAAAATCTGTGACCGTAGCACGTTACAATTGGGTGACGTATTCATTATGGTACAATAAATGAAAAAAGTCACAATAGCATCCACGCCTACTAACAAGGTTCTCCACCAGATGCTTACTACTATTTACTACTATTACAAACCACCAACACAATGAACAACAACAACAGCGACAACGACAACAAAATTTTGTAACTTGCAGCTATGTACAATATTTGATACACTCCAAGAGTGGTTGAAAAAACCCAATGCGCAGAACTCTCTCTTTTGTATCTCAGTAGTGCACGCCCGTGCAATACGGGACCGAAACGAACATATTGTACTCAAAACTCATACGCTACCCAGCTCACTACAGCAAGGAAGTTCTTGCTGTGAGTCACTGGACACCATTAAAGCACTCTGCTAGTGCCCCGTGTTTTCAATAATAACAAAACCACTCCTGGCGGTGATATTTCTCTGGACACGAGAGAAAAACGCCGACCACTGTGCAGGTGAGCGATGTCCACTACAGCTCGGCCACGTCCAGCATCGTCCGCATGTCTAGGGATGGCGGTTATCGCTGAAACAACCGGTTTTCTTACACCAGCTTAATCTGAGTGTTAAAAGCGCTCAAAATAACCGGTTTCTGAAATTATTGGTTTTCGATATTTTATTCCTATTATTTCCTGTAACAAGCGTGTAAATGGAACTAAAACTGAAAGAAATTCAAGATACATGGAATCAAAATATTAAATTAAATGGGCACATAAAAGATAACTTACTTCGTCCACCGTTCTTTGCTGTTGTTGAAAAATGGTAAGAAGCTGAGTACTACAAAAAACCACGAGTATTGTCCTATTAATTGTTTGAAACTCTACTGTCACGTGATGTTCTAAACGGCGATCATACAACTATTTGGGCATTATGAATAATCAGTGATAAAAGATTAAAACTAACGTTGAAGAACTCGCGTTTTTCGTGTTAATTTGGTCGTTATCAAAGGCTATAAGCAGATAAAGGCAAATTATGTAGAATGTAGAGACAGGTAGCAAATCAGCTAGTTTCCATTTTTGTTGTGTACTATAAATAAATTATCGTTGATTTTAATTTATTGTTGTCTTCATGAATTCCGTTTCTTTTCTTATTTCATAAAAGTGTCAAACAGATCTTCCATTTTTTAAGCAAATGATGCGTTTTACTTCATTCATATGTCGCGTCATAATGATATTTCCAGGTCTGGGTTTGGTGCCATTCTTCAGTACAACGCGTGTCCAACAAACTACCGTATAGACCTGATGGGGGCATGCGTTGCACACTGCAAGTACATTCTTACCTTATGCCAACACACAGGGCAACAGGGAATTATTATCTCAGCAGTGAAATGGCTCTGAGTACTATGGAACTTCTAAGGTTATCAGTCCCCTGGAACTTAGAACTACTTAAAACTAACTAACCTAAAACATCACACACATCCATGCCCGAGGCAGGATTCGAACCTGCGACCGTAGCTGTCGCGCAGTTCCAGACTGTAGCGTCTGGAACCGCTCGGCCACCTCGCCCGGCTTCTCAGCAGTGATGTATCATTTTTTTGTGCTATATGTTCGTTGCTCGTTTCTGTCAGCATTGTTATTAAAAAAGCACTGATCGCTTTTGCCATTTTCCATAATATCGCAATATTTCAAACCTATGCAAATTATACAAATGAAGACCACTGATTTTAAAAAAAGGTTTATTTAAAAACGAAAAATTGTAGCACTGGTGCTACAGCTAATTGATATTTCGCTATTTTTACTCACTCATTAGCGAAAAATGCCAACGGCCTTGCCGCAGTGATAATACCGGTTCCCGTCACATCACCGAAGTTAAGCGCTGCCGGGCTGGGCTAGCCCCTGGATGTGTGACCATCCGGTCTGCCGAGCGCAAATGGGGTGCACTCAGCCCTTGTGAGGCAAACTGAGGAGCTACTTGATTGAGAGTAGCGGCTCCGGTCTCGTAAAGTGGCATACGGCTGGGAAAGCAGTGTGATGACCACATGCCCATCCATATCCGCATCGAGTGACGCCTGTGGTCGGCAGGTGTGGCCGTGCGGTTCTAGACACTTCAGTCTGGAACCGCGTGATCGCTACGGACACAGGTTCGAATCCTGCCTCGGGCATGGATGTGTGTGATGTCCTTAGGTTAGTTAGGTTTAAGTAGCTCTAAGTTCTAGGGGACTGAAGACCACAGATGTTAAGTCCCATAGTGCTCAGAGCCATTTGAACCATTTGACGCCTGTGGTCTGAGGGTGACACGGCGGCCGATCGGTACACTTGGACCTTCATGGCCTGTTCGGGTGGAGTTTAGTTTAGTTCATTAATAAAAAATAGACAACACTGCTATAACCGAGACCAAATAAATACCGAAAAAATGCCGATTATTCGGAACTGAAATAGAAGTGTCGGTTTTAACGGGTCGATTTTTCCTATCCCTACCGTTGGCTCCACTGCACACCGGGTCCCAACTGACTCCATCTTGGCTGCTGATGACTAACAAACCCACTGCTGTCCGCTTCGCTCAGTATCTACAACTGCGGGCCCATTGCGATTATGTAGGCATCCAATAGCACCAGCGGTGCACACCAGCTTTGGCAACACCCGGTGGCTGTCCTGCCGTTAGCCACCACAGCTTCCGTAGGAGGCTGAAGTAGTTGTCACTGCGTCTCCCAGTCCATTGTCTAACACCTCCAGGCTCAGCTCGTATCCAACACGTATTATATTCTATTTTTGCAACTTGATAGATAATGAATTAGAGTTTAATTGGAAATTTTTTACGACTTTTAACTGTGAAGTCATTAATGGAAGTTAATGAAATGCTTTTACGGACAGGTGCCAAATAAACACCGTTAAACAAAAAATGGCTCTGAGCACTGTGGGACTCAACTGCTGAGGTCATCAGTCCCCTAGAACTTAGAACTACTTAAACCTAACTAACCTAAGGACATCACACACATCCATGCCCGAGGCAGGATTCGAACCTACGACCGTAGCGGTCGCGCGGTTCCAAACTGTAGTGCCTAGAACCGCTCGGCCACTTCGGCCGGCACACCGTTAAACACATCTGAAGTAAACTTTCTAGGAAATTTAGCAGTAAATGTTCTTAGTTGGGTTTTCTTCTCAGTGGGAAATTTTACCTCTGCTTTCTGCTGCCGTAGAAGTTGCTAATTGTTGACCGTGTCGCCTAATGACAGAAACTCATATTACGACGCGGTGAGATGAACTGCTTGTCAATAAATACACGGGCACTGTATTTTACTCGGCGTCATTTATGTTATCACAAAATCCAATATTATTAACAATAATGTTGCAATAGGAGGAGCGATAAAATGTTGGCGACCTCTCTATATCAAGACACGCCACAGACTCCTCTCTTTCAGTCGACTTAAAAAAAGGTGACAGTCACATCTCTCTCACGAAACCTCCTGGCAGATTAAAACTGTGTGCCGGACCGAGACTCAAACTCAGGACCTCTGCCTTTCTCGGGCAAGTGCTCTACCATCTGCGCTAACCAAGCACGACTCACGCCCCGTCCTCGCAGCTTTACTTCTGCCAGTACCTCGTCTCCTACCTTACAAACTTTACAGAAGCTCTCCTGCCAACCTTGCAGAACTAACACCACTGAAAGAAAGGATATTGCGGAGACATGGCTTAGCCACAGCCTGGGGGATGTTACTCTGCAGCGGAGTGTCCGCTTCTGTAAAGTTTGGAAGTTAGGCGACGAGGTACTGGCAGAAGTAAAGTTGCGAGGACGAGGCGTGAGTCGTGCTTTGGTAGCTCAGATGGTAGAGCACTTGCCCGCGAAAGGCAAAGGTTCTATGTTCGAGTCTCGGTCCGGCACACAGTTTTAATCTGCCAGGAAGTTTCATATCAACGCACACTCCGCTGCAGAGTGAAAATCTCATTCGGGAAACATCTCTCCCATGTACATAACTTCTGGTGCAGCGCATCGCTTCCTTTTTTTTTATCTTACATGTACCTCATCGGATATATACAGAAAGCGCCATTGCAAACAACAGAGTCAGCCAGCGTCCCAAGACCTGACCGCTGGTGACGCGCTGCAGGCTTGCCGCCGCCTGGCGCAGGCCTCCTGGGCATGTTGACAGTTCCAAGCAGAGCAGCTGGCTGAATGGTTCACCGCAGCTCGCCTCAAGGTGGTGCTGTTGCGGCTCACACGCCGCAGACCGCGCCCTCCAGCCAAAATGCAAGTACAACATGAGCACTGCCGCAAAAATCTAGGCGCGCAGAAAGAACGAAGCACCGTGAACTTCAAATTCGCAACACACAACGATGGCCCAAGGTGCTGTGGTATTTGGACGTATCCATGACTACACTGTGAATAAAGTTGGCTGATTTCTTGGCGCAACATTACGTACTGAATAAAAAACGGTGTACCTCTCACAGCCATTTCACTCGGCGCAAATGGATATAGCAGACACGGATTGAATGTCATACCCACTTCTACCTCACCCTTTATGGTCGTCCTATCCAACTCACCCCCACCCTGAAATACCTTGGCCTCACCCTTGACCGACACCTCACCTGGACCCCTCATCTCCTGACCATCCAGCAGAAAGCCCATTCCCGCCTCCGCCTGCTGAAACTCCTGTCCGGCCGGACATGGGGATTGCATCCTTCTACCATCCTCCACACCTACAAATCCCTCATCCGTCCTATCCTCTGTTATGCCAGCGTCGCCTGGATCTCCGCCCCCACCCGCTTTTACAAGGCTCTCCAAATCCTTGAACGCCATGCGCTCCGCCTTGCCTTCCGTATCCGCCTTCCTTCCCCCACACGGCTCCTGTATGAACTGATCCCCTTCCCCCACCTCCTCTTGTTCCTCCAACATCTCCGCATCCTTTACATTGTTCGCAGGGTTGATCCCCCCCACCCTCTGGTTTCCTCCTTCCTCTCCACCCCTCGCCCGTTGCCGCGCCTCTATCGCTGTATCCCTCCCTCTCTCCACCTCCACACCCTCCATCTCCTTCATCAGGGCAATTTCCAACGCCTCCCCCTCCCGGATGACGAACTTCGCCGTGACATATACCCTTCCTTCCAACTATAACCCGGCCTTGTTCCCCCCCCCCCCTCCCCAGGGCCCCCTTCTCCTCTTTTTCCCAGAGCGGATTCTCCTCCATCCCCCCCTCCCCTGAGACCCTGCACCCCATACTTGCCTCTCTCCTTCCCACATCCCTCCCTACCTGGCCATCTTCCGAGCGACCCCCATTCCCCTCCCCCATCTCTTCCCCTCCCTCCCTTCTTCAGGTCTCCCTCATCTCCTTGAACCTGGCAGATCCTCTGTATTGATCATCATCAGTGTGCCACGTCAGTGTTGTGTTTCGTGCTATTTCTCGTGTGCGTCCAGAGGTGTGATTTTAATTGTGTACTGCCTTGAGGTTCGCCGTCAGTGTGCTATGCCATCCGTCAACACCTTCATGCTCCAGTCATACTGTGCCTTGTGTTCTTTTAATCGTCGCAGAGTGTGGCTTTTTGTGTGTGCTACTTTTAAACAGTTTTTTTATCTCCATTTTACAGTCACCCCGTTTTTTTGTATATTGCCTTCCATGATGTTCTCCCTTCTGTTTATCTATGTTCGCCTTCTTCTCTCCTTTGCTGTTTTTAAATGTCTTCTATTGTTTTGTTCTATGTCTTTCGGCTGAAGAGCAGCGCATATGCTGCTGCCAGCCCGCCCCGATGGGGAATTGAAATACAATAAAGAAAAAAAAAAAAAAGAAAAAAATGTCATACCTCCAAGCCAAGGCACGCTCCCGACTCCGTCTCCTCAAGCTCCTTACCGGCCGTACGTGGGGTCTGGACCCATCCACCATACTCCACACCTATAAATCCCTCATCTGCCCTATCCTTTGTTATGCCCATCCGGCCTGGATTTCCGCCTCCCCCCCTGCCTTTTATAAATCCCTTCAACTCCTTGAATGCCATGCTCTCCGCCTCGCCTATCGCATCCGTCTCACCTCCCCCACGCGGATCCTGTACGATCTCATTCCGTTCCACCACCTCCTCTTTTCCTTTAAAGGATATGGATCCTGTACACCTCCCGCAAGCTCGATCCTCCTTACCCGCTTGTCTCGCCCATCCTATGCCACCCCTGCCCGCTGTCGCGCCTGTATTCCCACGTCCCACCCGGCCTCCATCTCTCCACCTTCCTTACCCTCTCCCAAGGTGGCTTCCACCAGCTCCCTCTCCCTGATGATGTCCTCCTCCCCTCCATCCACCCCTCCTACCAACCTTGATCCTCCCACCCTCTTCCTGTTTTTGCTCCTTTGGGCACCCTCCCTCTCTTCTCTCCCTCTTCCCTCCCTCCTCCATTTCTCCCCTCCCCCGGGCTTCCCCTCCCCTGTCCCTCTCCTCCTCCCCCTATCTCCTCAGTCATTGGCATCCTTTCTCTCCCCCACCTCACCCTTATTCCCCTCTTGGCAGGTCCCCGGACTCGCACACGCTAAGTGGACATTCGCGCGCCGGAGATCATCGCCATCAGTGTCTCGTGTGTGCCGTCGTGTTTAGTGCTCAGTGTTCACCGTCACACTCCATCGTTCACCAGTGCCATCGACATCTTCAGTGTTTGTGCATCGTGTCAACAGTTTGTAGTGTGGATTGTCATCGAGTGTGAACGGCTTCATGTTTTTTTATGTTCATGTGTCTACTGTTTTTTCCCCGCCATTTTGTTCCAACCCATGTGTCTTTTATGTTTTATCATTGTACTATCTTTGGCTGAAGAGCGGCGTATTGTGCTGCTGCCAGCCTACCTGTTCTACGGGTTATAAAATCACAATAAAGAAAAAAAAAGTGTCATACCTTGTCAGTATTAATCGGTTTCAAATCCGACACACCCTCCTGCTCTCTGTCTATGTAGGTCCATTTCGATGTGTTTCCGAACGAACATTGCGACATGCAATAGACATTTGGAGTTGGATACCTCGCAAAATGCTACCTCTCACAGCGACACAAAAAGATGCGTGTCTTCAGTGGGCCAAACCAAACAAAAGTGGGATAGAAGCTGACTGTGTTATGACCTGCTCTCAATGCAGTAAGGTACATCACTTCAAATTGTTGCACCATTATAGTGTTCTGAAATCAGTACACAATACGTCAGACCACGTCCAGAAACTCTCTTGTAATGTAACTCATGAATATCGTGAATAGCTCACTGAACATGTACTGCCAGTTATACAGTCTCTGTTGAAGCTAAGTCCATAAGGCGATACCACTTTTGATTGTGCTGCTTGCAATAATTAGTGCATCACTACCACGTTGTATTCCTGGACGTCGTTCCAATTAATCCATGATGAACTGTTGCTCGCGACTCATGATGAGACTGCTGATGAGGTTCTCTCTGTAGGCCTGTGCAGATGAGTACAGTGGGGCTGCATGATTGGTCACCGGTATCACAGATACCGTGCTCGTGGCCAGTTGGCTTTCTTGACTGGATGATGTATTCCTAGTCCCGGATTGACGCCCACAAGAAGTGCGCCAAAGCAATTCCTCCACTGAAGGCGGCCTCTGTTGAGCAACTGTCGGACTATCAGTTGTGTCAGTGCTCAGTACATTGCAGGCGTGGCCCGCAACCCGGAACACAGCGATGTGGGTGGAATATATACGGCAGGAATAGCCAAAACATACAACACAGTGTAGGGGTATAGAATGGTCCGGCGAGTCGCAGTTTTGCCGTTCATGACGAGGATGCTTCCAGGGAAACAAGTCATGTTCCCAGAGTTCCACGCACACGTTACTGGTTTCACGATCTCGTGCACCCTATTGCATCTGCACTTGCCTGCTAAATCGCACAATCTTAATCACACAGGAAAGTTTTGAACACTTTGGAACAGTGGGTGAAATGTAGCAGTCACTGACATACATCCCCGTAATGTGGAGGCTTTGCATGATGTAATCATCGATGAGTGGCTACAGTGGATATGAAAAAACTCATGGACTCTTTTTTGTCGACGAAAAGAGGCCATTACGAAACCTAAACGTGGTGTTACAACACATTAGTGTGATGTGTCCTGAGGTTGGTCAATTTCTTGTCCGATTATTGTATTGGATTAGCTTCCACCGAAGCTGAATGATTGGCGAACGCTCGTCAGATAAATCATCGCGTAACATCGCATTCCGGCAAAATACTCCTGCAGTCACCATCAAAGCGACTGTGCTTGATGCAATTTGCTCGCGCTGCAATACCGCTGGTGTATCTGGCTGGAGCGCCTGATACCCCACACGTTCTCCGCAGTAAAGCCCGGTGGGCATGCACTATTCACACTTTCATCAGTCCAAAGTGTGCTGTCGACGGCCGCCCATCAACTATGCACGGCGCTTCCCGCCATCGCTCCACGAGACCCTGTTCCTATTTCGCAATTACATTCGTCTCGTACCAGCATCGCAGTTTCGTGTGGATCCTCGGTAGTGAGACCACAGTTCATGTGGACTTTTCCCCCTCGGACTAGTTCGGTGTTAATATCTGCTACCAGCGCTGGATTTTCTTTTTTGCCAGTTTATATGATCGTTGTAGTGGTAACTAATACGCATTGCCAAATATCATACAGTTGCATGTCACTTGTTGTTGAATTTTAGTTGACGTAATACTGGAAGAAAACAACAACTTCAGTGAAGTGTACACCTCTGGAAAGAAATGAATTCCCGAATCAAACAAAGCAAGCATTTGTAATCTATGTTACGATAAGCACATGTTTTCGTCAATCTGTCACGTCATTTGGTGAAGTAAACGGTCGAAAGTATTTACGCACTGTTTTACAGTAATACTAAAGTTTCAGTGAAGGTAAATGCTTTGCTCACGTGTGTGTGTGTGTGTGTGTGTGTGTGTGTGTGTGTGTGTGTGTGTGTGTACGTGTCCGTGTGCGTTTGAGTGTGTGTTTCTCTATACGGAACACGCCGTGGTGAGATAGGGAATTTTGGCCCCGAAACTGAGCCGTACGGGCCTCCAGAGAGAACATGTACGCACTACTAGAGTATTCTGTTTGGCACCTTTGTCCCGCGCCATTCCTGATTCTACTGCACTGCAAAGGACTTCACGTTCACAGAACAGTGTTCCTCTTACACTGGGATGAGGTGTTCAATTTATAGTCATTCCTTGTTCAAGCATTTTTGCCAGCACATATGTGAAAAAGAAAGGTAACTGTTTATACAGTCAGCCTGAGAGGAATATACTACTTGCCAATAAAATTGCTACACCACGAAGATGACGTGCTACAGACGCGAAATTTAACCGACAGGAAGAAGATGCTGTGATATGCAAATGATTAGCTTTTCAGAGCATTCACAAAAGGTTGGCACCGGTGGCGACACCTACAACGTGCTGACATGAGGAAAGTTTCCAACCGACTTCTCATACACAAAAAGCAGTTGACCGGCGTTGCCTGGTGAAACGTTGTTTTGATGCCTCGTGTAAGGAGGAGAAATGCGTACCATCACGTTTCAGAATTTGATAAAGGTCGGATTGTAGCCTATCGCGAATCCGGTTTATCGTATCATGATATTGCTGCTCCAGTTGGTCGAGATCCAATGACTGTTAGCAGACTATGGAATCTGTGGGTTCAGGAGGGTAATGCGGAATGCCGTGCTGGATCCCAACGGCCTCGTATCACTATCAGTCGAGATGACAGGCATCTTATCCGCTTGGCTGTAACGGATCGTGTAGCCACGTCTCGATCCCTGAGTCAACAGATGGGGACGTTTGCAAGACAACAACCATCTGCACGAACAGTTCGACGACGTTTCCAGCATCATGGACTATCGGCTCGGAGACCATGGCTGCGGTTACCCTTGACGCTGCATCACAGACAGGAGCTCCTGCGATGTTGTACTCAACGACGAACCTGGGTGCACGAATGGCAAAACGTCATTTTTTCGGATGAATTCAGGTTCTGTTTACAGCATCATGATGGTCACATCCGCGTTTGTTGACGTCGCGGTGAATGCACATTGAAAGCGTGTATTCGTCATCACCATACTGGCGTATCACCCGGCGTGATGGTATGGGGTGCCATGGGTTACACGCCTCGGTCACCTCTTGTTCGCATTGACGGCACTTTGAGCAGTGGACGTTACATTTCAGATGTGTTACTACCCGTGGCTCTACGCTTCCTGTACGGGCCTTTCTGCATACAGAAAATGTTCGACTGCTGCCCTGGCCAGCACATTCTCCAGATCTGTCACTAATTGAAAACTTCTGGTCAATGGTGGCCGAGCAACTGGCTCGTCACAATACGCCAGTCACTACTCTTGATGGACTGTGGTATCGTGTTGAAGCTGCATGGGCAGCTGTACCTTTACACGCCATCCAAACTCTGTTGAACTCAATGCCCAGGCGTATCAAGGCCGTTATTACGGCGAGAGGTGGTTGTTCTGGGTACTGATTTCTCAGTAGCAATGCACCCAAACTGCGTGAAAATGTAATCACATGTCAGTTCTAGTATAATATATTTGTCCAATGAATACTCGTCTATCATCTGCATTTCTTCTTGTTGTCGCAATTTTAATGGCCAGTAGTGTACATTTCCTCCACAAATAATTACAGGGGATGGACAAAAATATGGAAACATCACAAACGCGGCACATTAACGTGCCTAATATGGCATAGGGAAAGCCACTATCAACCAAAGAGCTTCCAGTTACCTCGGGTTTGGTAGATACATGATCTGTACGGTTTTCAAGGGAATCGTACACCACTTTTCTTGCAAATTTACAGGAACATCCAGGTAACAATGATGGAGGTGGATAGCGAACACGCATCCTTGTCTCCAAAGTAGACCACAAAGGGTCAATAACATTAAGAGCTGCTGACTGTATTGGCCAAGTTACTAGTGAAGATTCATGGTCCTGCATCGAGTGAACTGTGTGAACAGGGGCCTGTCGTATTAGGACACAGCATCACACTTGGGGAACAAATATCTTTCTATGGGATGGACCTGATCAGGTGAGATGGTGATGTAATTCTTGACAGTAATGCAGACTTCCAGAGTAACCACGCAGCTCATGGGAATACAATATGTTTGACCAAATTTTCACTGAATCCTCACTGCGTTTCACTCTTGGGACGTAGACTCGGCCAGCTGTTGGAAACAGTGTGTAACAAGACTTACCCGACCAAATGACATTCTTCCATTGCCCCAGAGTCTAGGTTTTACAGCATCGGCACCACGTTCCCCATTCACGAGATTTGCCTTAGTGATGATTGGTTTTCGTACTCCTGCTCGCCTGGCAGTATCTTTCTTCCGGAGGTCCCCTGTAATTGTTTTGGAGCTGACTGCGTTCGTGAATACGATATTCAGTTCATCTTCAATGACTGTCCGTCACGATCACTCAACACACACCATCGTCAGCGTTATGACTTGTCGGATGATTTTTTTCCTCTTGCCTTGCATGCAGTATAAATTTTCGATACGGTGTCACTTGATACATCAAACACTCCCGCTACGTTCGTTACGGAAGCAGCCACCGTACGAGCACAAACTATTTGCCCACGTTCGAATTCACTTAGCTCCGACATGATGCATTTGTTTTCTATTTCAACACTACAGAGTAGCCAACCACCTGGGTTACTAAGGTGGGCCGTGTGCTACTTAAGACAAGTAACAAGCCAGGCAGAATGTAGGTCTCTTATCCGTAATGGCTGCTCACAAGTTAGGTTAGTTTGACAAGCACCCATTCCGTTTCCCGTCCCTGCCACGAGGAGGCGGACCTTTTTCTAATATTTCTACTGTGGCTGTTGCTCTGTGTGTTGGTACACTGTATAATACAGTAAGTGATGTTTTAATTCAAAATAATTAATAAAACCAATATAATTATGTAAATATAAAATAAAACAAAATGGAAATAAAAATATACAAACAAATTTCTAAACTATAAGATATCAACCAAAAACCAAGTTCTCACTCATGCAATTCCAAAGTTCAAAGCTGTACATGTGCCCCAAAGTTGAACTGAACTATATAAGATTATAAATGAAGTTAAAATTTTGCATGAAACATAAGAGCATGATGAATATTAAGATATAATGATGTAGATTTAAGTTAAAGTTCCAGTTCTATTAATAAAAGAAACTGAAGCCGAAATTCTTGCAAAAACGATCTTAGATACAGGAAGTATTCTGGTAGCTATAGTTGAAAATAGCAAGATTCCTCTATTCAAAATTTAAAAATTAAATTTAAAGATGAGATAACATTACAAATCATAAATTGCTAGAAACCAGTGGTTACCAAAGTAAGGATAATTAATAAAAAGAATATAATTATACTTAGCATAAAACAAAATGAGCATAAACAGTGAATTTTTAAAATGTATGGTGTCTCCTAAAACCAGGTTCTCACTCATGTAATTCCTGGGTGCAGCTCTGTGTATGTGCCTTTAGGTTGAACATAACTAGATTTCTCTATATGAGATTATAAATAATGTTTCAGATTTCACGTGAATAATAAAACAATACGAATATTAACATAAAACAATACAATTATACCTTTTGCAGGCTATTAGTCATAACTGATGCCAAAGTTCTCCCATACACAAATAAAAATACAAAGATATTTAGGTAGCTGAAGGTTGTACATAATCAATTCCTCTATACAAAATTTTATTTGAGACAGTGGATTACTGAAGTGAAAACAATGTTAAAAATCACTGAGTAAATGTAGAAGTAGATGGTTCAAAGACACATTGGAGAACGAATCATATACATAATATATCTTGAAAACTAGAAATGTCTTTAGTAAACTAATGAAACGTTAAGTCTCATAGAAGTGTAGAATATAATAATTCAAGTGTAAAATTACGTAAGTTGATGCATTCACAGCTACATAGGGAAAGCCGAATAACATCATCCGCTAATTCACAACGTGGACGAAAGTGAGTGTTGAGTGATTGCGATGGATGGCCATTCAATAGGATTGTGACGGCTTCAATGGTCACTGCAGAACTGAATGTCGCATTCGTGAACCCTTTCAACACAAAGACAAAACGAGGGGAGTTCTATAAGCTGTGAGTTGCAGGTAGAGCCTGAATTCCAAAACAAACTGTCAGTGATCCAAGTGCCCATAACAGCAAAACGTGGTACCGAAGCCATAAAACCTGGACTGTGAAACAATGGAAGAAAGTCATTTGGTCGGATGAGTCTTGTTGCCCACTGTTTCCAACAACTGGCAGAGTTTGCAAATCTCGCTGCTGCTACGGTCGCAGGTACGAAACCTGCCTCTGGTATGGGTGTGTGTGATAGCCTTACGTTAGTTAGGTTTAAGTAGTTTTGAGTCTAGGGGACTGATGACCTCAGATGTTAAGTCCCATGGTGCTTAGAGCCATTTGAACCAAGACTTTAATTTCAGAGAGTGAAAGATGGCGGGGTTTCGGTGATGATTTGAGCAGTCATATTGTGGTATTCCATGGGCACCGTGTTTATTCTGCAAGGTTGTATTACTTCCAAGGATTTTGCGACCATCCATAGTACAATGTTTGCTCCCCAATGCTGACGCTGCGTTCCAAAACGATAGGATACCCTTTCACACACCTCGCTTCGTCCAGCAATGATTTTGTGAGCACGAGGATGAATTGTCACATCTTCCTTGCCCACCACAGTCAACAGATCTCAGTGCTACTACTGCTTAGTGTACTGTGGAGAGAAGTAGGCGTAATAGCTATCCGCCCCGATTGTCTTAACCTGTACTTGTCACTATTTCGCAGGAGGAATGATAGCATACACGATTCAAAACCATTCAAAACGTGTATATGTCAATTTCGAGACCATTTCAAGTTGTTTTCAGTGCTAACGGTTTTCCCATGCCATATTAGGCATCTTAATGTGTTTTTCTTGTGGGGGAGGGGGGGGGGGGAGGGGAGGGGTTTCCATATTTTTGTCCACCTCTTGTACATTGTTCACAATTTCATACGGAATTCTAGTCCTCTGATTCATTTGCATGATTTCTTGTTCCTCTCAACAAATCTCAACACCCGGCTCTTTGTTGCCTGCTGACCATCACACCGCCTTTGACTGCAGTTAACGTTAAAAGTCGGTGTCTCAGCGCCATTGGTCAAACTCAGTAATGTACACTGCTCATAAACTTTCAATTGCAAGCACATTTGAAGCTTACTCTTCAGCCCTGTTTCGTTTGACGTAAGCACACCATGTCAGTTTTACTCTTCTGCTGATTTATTGTCTGCCTATCTGTTGTCTTTACTTGTCATAAACATAAAATTGCCTTTACTTGTCCTGAATATCAAAACAGTAGGGTCGGAAAGAGGCTTTAATCGTCCCCTGGAAAACGATCAAGCAGCGAGCATGAAACTGGTCGACGGTGTTTATCATTCTCTTGATATTCACCATTCAATGCGACACATTCTTCCCAACGTTGGATGGCTTGGCGGGGACATTAGTTGTAGAACTTTGCATTTCGGCTGTTCAGAAAATACTCCAAGTATAAAATCACGTCGTCGTGAATCTCTAAGCGCCTGCCAAGCAATGGTTTCTTCATCTTGCGAAAGAGGAAGAGATCATTGGGACCCATGTCAGAAGAATACGGGATGATGCGAAGAAATTCGATAGCCCAAAGAAGCAGTATATGTGTCGTGTGCGGAATGAGCTGGTGCGCTCTCATGGTACAAAAACACCCCCTTGAACAGCTTCCCGCGACACTGCGTCTTGACAACCACCCGTAACCTTGACACGAGATTTTAGTAATATCGTCCTAAGGAGGTATGTCCCTTGCAAACATAATCTGTTAGGACCACGTGTAACGGAACTGGTCAGTTCACCATGAATCGGAACACTCGATAAACACAATCAGAGTACTCCGTACTCATCTACAACTGGAGTACCCGATACGCTCGGGCGAAAGCATTACTCGAATCCTTCAGAAGTCATACACTTTTTGAGTTTCTTTGTTATGATTAAATAAATTATACAAAATTATTTCACTTAGGTGCAAATATACTAAAATGGATAATAAGAAAATAGTTCGAAGTTTGAAAAGTTGTGTTCATCTTAAATTTTACGGAAACATTTGAAATAATTCAAATTTATTATTTTTACTATTTAAATAAATAGTTGACTATAATTTGAAGAATTTGTGCAACGAAAATGTTGTAAAATATTACTAACTTATACATTTTAACGTTTTAAGTTACGATGCGACATCAGTATTGCTGGTCAATTTACATCAGAGTTAGCTGGTTTTTGGTGCGAGTTAATGTCGATCAGCAGTCTATAGTATGTGTTTCTCAGTGACAATATGATGGACTGTGTATCCGATATTGTACTGTGAAATTCCGCTAATCTTGTGATGGAAAATTGAGTGTATTTCATGGAAAGAGGCGAATTAAATTTTTCATGGCGCCCACAACAGCTCATTTCAGAGTACATATTTTAAAACAAAAACCAAACCTGTTGTTAGTAGATGAATATCACTAAATACTAAACAGCAACAAAGACAAAGAAGATGTTGATTCAAGTAAACAGGGTAAGTAATATAATAACGGTCTAATGAATTCGTGACAAATAAGACGCCAGTAAGTCCATATCTTTCTCTCATTGCCTGAGTACATAAGGTGAGCAAATGCAACGAACTGAAGTACGAGGTTTATAATCAAGAACTGATAACTTCAATTACGCGTAGTGAGGGAAGCACGTTCGATACACTATGATAGTCCCAAAACCCTCAGATTACATTGCTCGATGATGGTTGCGTCTTCGTTTCTTTAGGCGGTGGTGAATCCACCGCTTGTCTGCCCTGCTCGTTCTGCTCTTCTGACTCGGAGTAATAGTAACACACATAGCACTCGTCCAGAATGTTCAGGTGGCTAGAGAACTCATCTAGGTTGGTCTGGCACAGATGCATTTCTGTTTCAAAGGCTTTTTCAGTCGCTGGGAGCAGTCGGGAAACCCAACAGCCAGCAACCTTCGTCATATTCAAAATGTGGCGCGACACGTTGGAATCTGATGCGTGACTGATTTTCACTTTTCCCACTATCGTCTCTAATCTAACACGCCGGTGTTCCAGCACCAGGGCCACCAATTATCCTTAAATTTCCAGCTCTTAATAGAAATATCATCTCACATTTCGCTTTCGACATTCAGAGTTGGTTGGCCATTTTGAAAACGTCTGTACGGCGTAATTACTGTGTCGTATTACGGTACATTGTTGCCCTACACTTTCAGCATGGATCGTTGTTCCCCTTTCTGATTCCTCTTCAGATTTGATTTTTATGAAACATGATAGAAGCAGTAGCATCGATGTATATACTTTTCAGCAAAGTATAATTGGATCAGTGAAAGACCGCGATCTTGTTTAAGATAGTTCTGTTCGCCTGACGTCACGCGTGCTGCGACAGCCAATGAGCACTCGGTAGTCTTCCGAGTGCTCTGCTGCGGACTTCATAGCCAGTGCGAGTATTTAAAGCGATCACCGAGAGTTATTTAGTGAATTTTTATTCCATCTGTATCGATTTGACGCGGTTGATGATGGTAGTAGGCGATAAATTCTGCGTAAGTAAGGCAGACCACCGTTCATGCTCATCAGGGGACATGTAAGACTATGGGTGAATTTCTAATCTGTCTCGGTCAGACAACACCTTGCGGTACCAGATCTGAAGATGTTTCCCCATCAAATGACACTATGGCATTGTGTTATTCGTACGACCGTTTACTAACTGCACTTTGCGGCACCGGATCTGAAGATGATCTACTGGGCAGATCGAAACCGATAATGTAAGAAATATTGATCCAGACCGTTTTCCCTGTCGACTCCTAGCAATTATCAAGCTACTTCGAAGATCACCAGGAAAGAGCGAGGAAGAGAGAGAGAGCCATGATTTTATTGTCCTTAGGATGCCATGCTCTGTAAACTTTGTTATTCTTAAATAACTTGCATATTTTGGCAAGTGACAGATAAAGAAATTGGTGAAGACATAAGGGATCTAGAATTAGTCACAGTTTAAAAGAGCTCTGGAAGACCTGAGATCAAATGAAGCAAAAGAAATAGATAATATTCCATAGGAATCTCTAAAGGCATTGAGGGAAGTGACAACTAACGCCGATTCAGGTTGGCGTGTAGAATATATAAGACTGGTAACGTACCATCAGACTTTCGGAAAGTATCATCCACACAATTCCGAAGATAGAAAGGGCAGATAGGTGTGAAAACTACGGCAAACCTCATGCGTCGAAGCTGCTGGCAACAATAATTTCCTGAAAAATGGATCAGTTTCAACGATCAGTTTGGTTTTGGGGAAAGTAAAAGCACCAAACAGGCTTTTCTGACGATGTCCTTCATAAGGGAAGGAAGACTGAAGAAAAGTCACTTTCATAGGATTTTCTGTCCTAGAAAAAGCGATCGACAATGTAAAAAAAAAATGTTCGAAATCCTGCTAAAAGTAGCAGTAAGCTATAGAGACAGGCTAGTAATATACAACATGCACAACAACCAAGAGGGAACAGTAAGGATTAAAATTTACAGCGAAAGGATATCAGTGAGAGGATTCGCAGATGGCATTGCCATCCTGAGTGAAGGTGTGGATGAACTACAGGATCTGGTGAGTGTAATAATGAGAACAGAATATCGACTGAGAGTAAGCCGAAAAACAAAACGAGAAGCGTCTGAAACGACAATAGCGACAAATTTAATATCGAAATTATTCATCACGAAGTCGAAGAATTTCAGGAATTCTGCTACCTTGGAAGCAAAATAATAACGTCTGACGTAGGAACCAGAGAAACCATCAAAAGCGGACTAACACAGTCAAAGAGGGCATTTCTGGAAAAGAGAAATTTGCTGCTATCAAACAAAGGCTTTTATTTGAGAAAGAAATTTACTAGAATGTTCGTTTGAAGCACAGTGTTGTTGTACAGTAGTGAATTCTAAAATTCAGGCCGTTGTGCCTTAGTTTAGTGGTTGTTTAAATGTTGAGTCAGCCCTGTGAGACAAGTTTCTGAAGTTATTGTGAAAGGTTTGGAAAATTGTACTTGACTTGTTTGCTCCCGTTACTGTTCTCCCAAGCTGTAACCTTTGTTGAAGTGTATACAGTTCATGGTTTAAATGATAACATTTAGTCGTGCTGTGACATTAGAGGCTTGTAGTTTTGTGGGCTTGTCTATAAAAGATTATAATTTGGTAAAGAAGCCTGTTTCATTTTATAACTGTTGCTGCTATCCAACAGCATTTTTTTTTACTTGTTATTTAATGAATCTGTGGCGGATCTCAGAAATTGTTTCTATTAATATACGTAGTGATTTTTTAATAGTAATGTAAAGATTGTCAAACGGTTAATGATATATACTTAAATCCACGTCCCAGTCCTTCCACGTGATTGATTTTGGTAAGGCCGTGCTCTGAAAGGTCTGATTTCAATGACCACACCAGCGTAAGCGGTTCTCTTCAAGTTTTTCCATCACATTTGCGCCTTAAATGACAATTGGATGTGGTTGTTTCTTACTCTGCCTTTCAAAGTCATTCCTCCACACATGCACAACATACTTGTCTCCATAACCTGAACCTTCTGTCGTCTGACTTGCAACATTGAACTGTATGTGAGATCTGGCCTTATCATTCGCTTTTGTTTTAAGGACATTGCCTATATGTAGTTGCTGTTCAGAACTGCTCAGCGTTTTTGAGATGTTGCAACACATATACTGCATTTTGGTCCAATATTGCGATATTGTGATTTGAGGTGAATGTGCAAAATCATTATTTATCCAAAAATATTTAGAAAATATAAATCTTCCCTTAATTTCCCATTATGATTGACTGAGCCAAGAATTCCTCGAAATTCTATTACTGTTGTAGTCCATACTGGTATGCAGACTGGTCTGAACAGCATTGATAGTGGGTTCCTTATGTTACACTCAGGTAGCAGTCAGCATACATGCCAGCGTATGAGTAGCATGAGGGCCAACTTGAGCTCAGCTGGTACTCTTGACCAATTGTCAAGAGCCACTTATTATTTTTTCTATGGGAGGGGGGGGGGAGGGGACAGTAGGTCATGAAGGGGCAGTAGTTCATGAACCACCACCATTGTGTAGCAGAGTGGAGCAGTGATGGTGGTACCTGATGAAATAGTTCATCTGTACCAAGGTGGCCACAGGATTGGTTGCCTGAGCGTGTATGCCATAGGCCATCAGCTGTATGACATTTGCTGTCTGCCATCTGTGTCAACTGACACCTGTCAGCCAGCTGACACAAATAGCAGATTGCAGCTGGTAGCCATCGGCCATGGGATATGAGAGGTCAGCCATCAGAAGTGAGCCTTGAACCATCTACCATGATCCATCAAACATATGCCATCTGCTTCAATTGGCAAGTGTCAGCCAGTATGCTTCAGCCAGTTGACACAGATGGCAGACGGCAGGTGATGGCCATCAGCAGGCAGACATTTGTCATCAACAGTCAGCCATCAGCAGTCAGGTGTGAACTACCAGCTGTGAGCCAGCAGCTGCCCAATACCAGCTGGTAGCTAATTCAGAGATAGCTATGTGGCTTATGTATATTCACAGACATGTATGCAAGAGAGAGCAAGATTCTCAAATAGCTATTTTTGACGTAACTGAATCTGTGAGTTTCAGAATATGTAGAGACTCTAGAACCAAATTTAACAGGAATTACACAAAAGTTAATGTATGTCAGCCTGTTTCTGGTCAGATTACTTTGACACTGAAATAGAACCTACGACTCATTGCAATATGCTGAGTGTGTATTTCTGTATTATTAGTTACTTAGTAATGTTATTTATAGCTTCCACCAAATTGATTCAACGATCTTGAACGAAATGTTGCTTACGATGTGTAGTAGTAATATGGTATTCTGCCTTACGGCAGGTCCTGTCATGTGTTAAGTCTCTTCCACTTTTGTATGTCCACAGCCAGTCTTTTTCGTTTCTGAATATTTGTCTCCTTTGATATTGTCCAGCATTTGATATCTTCTTTTTCCTCTTCCCCTTTTTCCCGCCACCATTCCTTCTATTCCTTCCTTCAATAAACAGTCCCCACACAAACACACTGTAAATTAAAATTCCCATCGGACCATAACTTCATTAGATGCCTCGCATCATTTGAAAAGACGCAAAATAGCGCTGTGTAAGACAGTAATGCACGCTTCCAATGAACGACTGTTTTGCTTCCGTCTTCTATGAACCAATGAGAATGACCAGCTCTCAGGTGCCTCCGTTAGTAATGTACCTTTGCAAATTACCAGACTCGAATGTTCCATTGCACGCAGTCCCCTTCACAGTGTTAGCTTGGTAACTGGTTGATACAGACATGTATTCACATCCAACAGCAACTACTTTTGGTTTTGAAACAGATTGTCACTCATAAGGCGTGACATTCGTGTCTGGTCCCTGGTGGTTAGAATTATTTTAGAAGACTGTTCATACATGATGTTGCAAAGCTGACAGTGGTACACCATCTCTTATAGACACTTTGGACATCTGCGTCGACACCCCAACAAATAGAACAACTTCATTGACAGTGTGGTGTCTGGCATGTCCAAACATGTCAATTTCTTTCTTCCATTCTGCAACATCTCCACGTTGATACCTCTTACTCCACTGATTGCATCCAACTGACTGGCACATACTCACTGTCTCGCTGCCATGTCGCGTAAGAGCTGATTCCATACAGTCAACTGGAGCACACTCACTGACTCACTGCCGTAGCGCATTTCCATTGCTCCCATACAACCGGCACATGCTCACGGACTCACTGCAATAAGCACATGTGCTGATTCCATACAACTGGCTGGCACATACTCACTGACTCACTGCCGTAACACACATGTGTTGATTCCATACAATGCCATTATGCACATCAGCGGTGAATGAGGGCCTGATATCAACACTGTATCAACGATGATGCTCCACAGTGACCGGCAGGTGGTTAATGTTTTTTCCAGCGAACTTAGTTTTGCTTTAATTATTAAAATCAGTCAGCTTTGTCTGTTCTCTAATCCTTCTCTGAAACTTACGTTTTGTCTCCGTGTGGAAGAAAAATCTGAAAGTGATATATTCTCACATTAAGGGATTATGCCATCTTAGTTTGCCCCAGAGCTTTGGATTGCAAATAAACTGTGTCGCATAATGTATAATCGCATACCTTCCTGCAAAGTGTAATTTTGATGCAGTTTATATTGAAATGGCAGGGAGCAACGATCTGGGGGTGGTAAGATGCTGAGCATAAGAAAGAAATCGTTTTAACATATTAATTTGCCAAAGAGGACAAGTTAAACGTCAAAAAGGACGAGCAATACTTACACACTACAGAGCCCAAAATTTAATTTACAGATTCTATAATACTACGGGGAATTTTAGAACCAAGCGAAGTCTTTGAACTCTGTAACGTTAGAAAATCGCCTGAGAGGCACCTACTGGATCTCCAAATAGTATTTGCTACTTCGATATCAATATTACACAGCCCATGATGTGCACTAACTTTAATCAGAGAGAAAACGCGTGCAAGGTAACACACTTCTAAAAAGGCTTTAAAAAGAAAGTTAAGATTATAAAAATCAACAAACATAAGGAATTATTCACAAGAGCAACACAGAACAAACCCAATGTAAATGAAGGGATTGAAATGCATGGATTATACGACAAACGGTAATCAACGTGAACTCCTGCCACACCTGGAATGGTTTTTCAAAATAGTACAGATTCTAAAACATACACGCAAGCCCATAAACGTGATAGAGGAAATGAAAGCAGACTGTTGAGTCCATTTCATCCACAAGTCCTTCTTGTGGTTAGCAGAGTAGAATTTACTAAACTAAATAAATTACAACACACGCATTGGCCTGTTAACCTCAACTGACAATGAAAAATATTAAAGATGTCTAACTTGGGATAGTGGACGCACCGTCGGTGTAGGCAACGGCAAATGTTTTTAGATCGAAGTTAAATGGCAATGAAAAATTTTAAATACACCCAAACCGGGAAAAGACGCACAACAGCAAAGCAGGTAAAGATCAATGTTAACACGCAATGAAAAAATTAAAGATACCTGAAACCTAGAAAATACAAGCAACAACAGTGCATCCGAAAGCGAGTCTTTCACAAACAGAACGAGATAAAATGTAAGCTCTCTTGTAAGCGAATAAAAGTTTAACTCGGGCACACGCTTGTTATCGGGATGCTGATCCACGGCAAGGGCTCAAACCACACAAACTGGCAATAGCACAAGCCAGTTCAGACTATGATAAGAACCTCAGTAGCGAAACATGTGGTGTCACCGCCAGACACCACACTTGCTAGGTGGTAGCTTAAATCGGCCGCGGTCCATTTAGTACATGTCGGACCCGCGTGTCGCCACTGTGTGATCGCAGACCGAGTGCCACCACAAGGCAGGTCTCGAGATACGGACTAGCACTCGCACCAGTTGTACGGACGACTTTGCTAGCGACTACACGGACGAAGCCTCGCTCATTAGCCGAGCAGACAGTTAGCATAGCCTTCAGCTAAGTCCATGGCTACGACCTAGCAAGGCGCCATTAGCCTTACATAGTTTGATATCGTATGAAATGTCTCAACAAGAAGAACGATGTATACAACAAGGATAAATAAAAGTTAAGTATTCGAGGAGCTGCATACTTTTCTTATTAGCATTCAATACTTATCCTGTTCCAGAATTCACGCCAGTCGGCGTGTGTGTACGCGTGCCTTTCTTTCGGCTACCCGTCACTGTGGACTGGCTGCCTTGTCAGTCCAATATATTGGTTTTTTTTACACGGACGTTTGCACGCCGACACAAGACAATAAGTGAGGCTGCCGCTCGTTACCTTGAATTCTGTAGGCGGCGAGATGAAATCCAAACTGGCGGGACCATTCCGTCCAGGATTCCACGTCTGGGTCGTAGGGCCTAAAAGGCGGTGCAACTGCGAGTTGTGGCTGCGGTAGCGGTGAAGCGGTGGCTGCCGCATCGGTTTGAATGGCACGTTGACCCTGGACGAGCTGTCCAAGGGCATCCAATAACGCCTGCGTCTGCTGATTCTGCAAGCGATAAAATTCGGACAGTACATCGGGAGATTGTGGCGAAGCCATGACACAAGTAAATCAGTCAAAGAGAAAGAAGGCGGTTTGTAACGTCGCCAGAAAGTAGAGCAATACAAACGCGAAATCCGCTTTTAATCCTCGTCGCCAATGTATTGGACTGACAAGGCAGCCAGTCCACAGTGACGGGTAGCCGAAAGAAAGGGCACGCGTACACACACGCCGACTGGCGTGAATTCTGGAACAGGATAACTACTGAATGCTAATAAGAAAAGTATGCAGCTCCTCGAATACTTAACTTTTATTTATCCTTGTTGTATACATCGTTCTTCTTGTTGAGACATTTCATACGATAACTGTCAAACTATGTAAGGCTAATGGCGTCTTGCTAGGTCGTAGCCATGGACTTAGCTGAAGGCTATTCTAACTGTCTGCTCGGCTAATGAGCGAGGCTTCGTCCGTGTAGTCGCTAGCAAAGTCGTCGTACAACTGGTGCGAGTGCTAGTCCGTATCTCGAGACCTGCCTTGTGGTGGCGCTCGGTCTGCGATCACACAGTGGCGACACGCGGGTCCAACATGTACTAAATGGACCGCGGCCGATTTAAGCTACCACCTAGCAAGTGTGGTGTCTGGCGGTGACACCACAAAACACATCGGTTTTCACGAATCTTAGCGGGCTCTTTTTCACACACAAGAAATGGAGCTTACAAATATTCGTATCTCAGTCCTAGTAGAATGAAGAGCGGTGTATGTGGCCACATCTACCAAACAAGGCTGCAACAAAAAGGCCTGGTCGAACTGCGAAGTATGGCCCGCTATCGCAAAGGCAGAAAGAAATTGCGATTCTCCAGTAGGTGTATGCACGCTCTTCAAAGTAAGCATCTGCCATCCAGATGCGGCGAGTGTACCTCTGTTGGTGCCCATCTCACATCGCCATCCACAGATACTCCTTCCCAGACAGTGAACCCCAGCAGACAACCCTCAAGCGTGAGATGCTTGTGTGCTTAAATCGTGTCCAAAGTGCCGCAACACCGCCACCTACTGAGACGCTACAGATACGACAACTGTGTAACGAAACTCGAAGACCAGTAAGCTAAGAAATGGACATCAATGGCGCGCACAACTCAAATATATTGCATTGACCTAGATACAGATGACCGTGATCTGACGCCTGTTTTAACCTTAAAGACTTTCTTATAGATTTTTGATGGTCTGCTGTTGACTGAAATCAGTTTTAATAGAATGATTGACATAGAGCTAGCGTATCAAATCATTACCTTCTTTATCCTCTGTGCTTATTTCCCGTATCTCTTGTACTTGGCACTCTTAGTCTTGTGAAGCCATTTTGAACGTTTTTCCTTCATTTCAGGGCGATGTCTCATCGGTTTCAAGTCGTTCTCTAGGGTCTGAATCAAAATACTTCGTGAGCAACCATGGCCTCTTTTCGGTTCTTTTATGTCAGGTACTGTTCTTGTTGTATAACTAGCTTCATAGCTGATGACAACCCCACTCCAGTGTAGGCAGTTTTCTTGAAGCTTTTTCCATTAAATTTGCTATTTTCAAATAACTCTGGATGTGGCGGTTTCTCACGCCGTCTTTTAGGACTATTCCTTCAGACTTGTCTCTGTAACTCGGTGTTTCTGTCATCTAATCTGTGCGTGGTCCAGCACAGCACCGAAGATAACGGCTCGTCTTAACGTTCGTTGATGTTATAAGGGTACTGCCTAGATTTAGTTGCAGTTTACAATTGTTTACTATTCTTGAGAAGAGTACTCGGTTTTGATCCAATAGTACCAAATCATAGTTTTACACTACTGTGCAAAATCATTGTTTTTCAAATATATTTAAAGCTATACATCTGTTGTGACTTGGCAAGACAGCCAAGCTACTAGGAGATAACCGAAAGGCACGCGTTTAAGCTCACGCAGGCTGGCGTGAGGTATGCATCACAAGATAAATAGCAAATGATAACGGCACCTTGCTAGGTCGTAGCAAATGACGTAGCTGAAGGCTATGCTAACTATCGTCTCGGCAAATGAGAGCGTAATTTGTCAGTGAACCATCGCTAGCAAAGTCGGCTGTACAACTGGGGCGAGTGCTAGGAAGTCTCTCTAGACCTGCCGTGTGGCGGCGCTCGGTCTGCAATCACTGATAGTGGCAACACGCGGGTCCGACGTATACTACCGGACCGCGGTCGATTTAAAGGCTACCACCTAGCAAGTGTGGTGTCTGGCGGTGACACCACAACATCATAACCTCCTTGAAATAATGATTGTCGCAATCAACAATTACATTCCATTTTTAAATGAAAATATGCCTAAAATTTTATTGAATGACTAGTGTAGTCCATAATGGTATGCAGAATGGTCTGCATAGAGTGGGCAGTGGGTCACTAGTGTATGAGTAACATGTGACCAGAGTTGAGCTCAGCCAGTAACACTTCGCTATTTGTCGAGAGCAACTTTTAATTTTTTCCTCTGAGGGGAGGAGGTTGGAGGGGAGGGCAGCAAGAGGTCTTGAGGTGCCACTGCAGTACTAAGCAGTGGAGGCAGGATGGTGGTGCCTGGTGAATCAGTTTCTCTGCACCAGGGTGGCCACGTGACTGGTCACCTGAGTGGGTGGCTTTACCTGGGGAGACAGCCCACAGCAGTCATCAGCTGTCAGCCAAGAAACGTCAGCAGCCACCCGTATGCCGTCTGCTGTCTGCCATCTGTGACAACCGGCACCTGTCAGTCGGCTGACAAAGACGGCAGACAGCAGCTGGCTGCCATCAGCCATCATACGTGGAACTTGAGCCGTCTGTCATCAGCTATGAGCTGTGAATCATCTGCCTTGAGCCTTCAGCCACATGTCATCTGCTGTCTGTTCTCTGCGTCAACCGGCATGTGTAAGCCAGCATGTGTCAGCCGGTTGACGCAGATGGCAGATGGTAGTTGGCGGCCATCAGCAGTCACCTATCTGTTGTCACCAGTTAGCCATCAGCTGTCAGCTGTGAACCACAAACTGTCAACCAGCGACTGTCCACCATCACCAAGTAACCGACGCTAGGATAGCTGTGTAGCTCATGTATATTCACAGAAATATATGCAAGATTCTAAAATGGCCATTTTTGATGAAACTGAATTGGTAAGTCTGACTCGAGAACAAAATTCAACAGCAATTACACAAAACTTATTGTACTTCAAATGATTTTTCCTAACATCGCAACGTCTTTCTGGGTAGATTACTTTGATACCTAAATGATAACTACAACTCATTAGAATATGCTAAGTGTGTATTTCTATATTATTAATTAATTAATAATTTCATTTATAGCTGCCACCATTCTGATTCAATAATCTGAAGTTAAATCTTCGTTGTGATTAAATCCAGGACATTCAGCGAGTTATTCATAAGACATATTTTTGTTTGTACACAACTAACTTTAAGTTGTTACTGAAGCTTAAAAATATGAAATGGGAAACAAATCTGAGTGCTTAGCTAAAATCAACATATTACTTCCTAAACATTACTTCTGCTGCCGCGTTTTGGATCAGCTCATCTCATCATCAGAACATCTTCGAAGTGAAATATATAGGCACCCTACACATGACATCAAAAGTAAAAACACTTAAAAACATTTACCCATTACGTTTGCATACAGTGTAAAACGACTTAACGCATAACTTTGTCTCATAATTACCGTTGCGACACCTGCTCAACCAGTGGTGGGCTGCCGTTTCGAAAACGAAACATGCGCGCCATAAATGTTATAGGAGCGTGGAGTCTTAAGCAGACCGCGGCCCAGGATTAGTGTCATTGACTATTAAGTAGACTGTCCTGAGTCCTGATTTCGAACGCAGCTACTGCTTTAATTTTGTGCAAAAATCGTCAGAAAGGTGGCTGACGACTTTTAGTATGTCAAGTGACCCTCGCTCTGCCAAGGGTCTTGTCAAAGAGCTGGGGAGTGGCCAGAGGCTCACAGCGCTCTCTCTCTTTCAGCGTGGGAAACTGCCCCAAAAAGGCGAAAGAATCACCAGTGATCAACGGCATGGGAGTGCAGAGGGCAATGGGATCCATTGCATTAAGGACGAATAACGTGTATCTATAGTACATGCGTCCTGTAAGTGAAAAAATATTATGATGAACTCTCCATTAGTCAAAGATTCATGATTAGTCCCCCTTCGGATCTCCTGGAGGGGCTGCCAAGAGGTTGGTGATTATGATAAGAGATGGAATAACCACCGAAGGGATAATATTTACGAGTAGGTGTGCGGTATGTCAGAGATTGAAATGCAGTAGTAAAGCTAGAAAGTCTGTAAATGGAAATGAAGAGGCTCAGTTTAGATACAGTTGGGATCAGTGAAGTAAAATAGAAATAAAAAAGGGATTTATGGTCATGCGAATATAGGATAATGTCAGCAGAAGCAGAAAATGGTATAACTGGAGTGGGATTCATCATGAATAGGGAAGAAGGGCAAGCAGTGAACCACTGTGAACAGTTCAGTGATGGGATTGTTCTCATCAGATTCTAAAGTAAACCAACTCCAACGATAGTTCACGTATATATGCCGACATCACAAACAGAAGATGAAGAGATAGAGAAAGCATATGAGGATACTGAACGGCTAATTTAGTACGTAAATGGAGATGAAGATCTAATAACCTTGGGGATTTGGAATGCGGTTGTAAGGGAAGGAACAGAAGAGAGCATTACGGAAGAATACTTGCTTCAGTTATTCGCAGCTACCGATTTCACGTCAGTATAGACCTATCTTCATATTTATAATGGTTATATTTTCATAACGTAGGTGGACAATAACTCAGTTCCAGCAATTGGGAAGTTATCCAAATTAAGAGCCAAACCGATTGAAGCATCGTCATACATCTGTGTGGCTTTTAGAAACTGCTCGTCATTCTTTACGTTTTTAATTGTTACGATTTTTATGACAATTTGATTGGTTACTGAATGCCGAATATTTTTTATTGTAATTCACAATGTCTCTGAGCAGTGGTTACTCTTCACACAAATTTCTTTGATTTAAAAGATTTCATAAATACAAGTAATTTGCCTTTACTTATTATTTTTGTAGCATAAGGCTTGTACCACATTATATCCAGTCACTCTAATTTTTTGTTGTATATGTCTTATAAACTATTTAAGTTTATGTATTGTACCACTATACTAATGTTCTTGATATGCAAGCATTTTTTAAGCAAAATCTATAAAAAAAATTGTGTATGGCATCTCAATGATAAATCGAAAAATTGTGGAGTTCACTGACTTTCGAATTTCTACGCTAAGGTGGTGAAACACGGGGTGAAATTTTATATGATAATATTTCATTGTGAAAGCATTTATAAAGCTAAATCTATGAAAATTGGCATCTCGCTGAGGAATGAAAAAAACGTGTTTCACTGTTTTTGGAAATGTAGCTCCTAATGAGGTGAAATAGGGTCAGACCGATTTACAGACTCATCATCGCCCAGCCCAAACTGCTAAGGAGAGAAAATTGAAATTTGGCGAGGATGTGGTTCTTATACTGTAGGCATCGTTTAGGAAGGTATCGTTCAAATTTCCACTCCTACTATTAAGCAGTTTTGAAGCTAGGACTATGGCAGTTGGTATTTGGTTTCTCAGTCAGAATCAAAAGAAATGTGTTTCAGTAGATTTGGAAATTCAACAACTAAGGGGGTAGAATATTATGTGAAAGTTATTTTGAAAATAAATTATTATTACAGCAGTAATATTGTATTTTTAAATTTCTATTATGAAAATTGGTGTATGACTCCTATGTTACAAATAAAAAAATACGCTTTTCAGTGTTTGTGGAAATTCAACCCTCCGAAAGGAGAGAAATGTGGGATGAAAAGTTATATGGAATTATTTCATCTTGAAAGCACTTTCAGAGCGAATCTCCGAAAATTTATTTTTAGCTTCTCTGTTAGAAATAAAAAATACATGTTTCAATGTTTTTGGAAATTCAGTTCCTATGGGGTGAAATAGCGGATGACAGTTTCCAAGAAAACCTTCCGTTATATTAAAAAATTCTTCAAGCTAAACCTATGAAAACTGGTATTTCACTAATGGGTTAGACATGCAGAAATACGTATTGGCGGATGAAAGTTTCTGTGGGAATATCACCACAAGAATGCAGAAGGCATGATTCATAAAAATCTTGGACTCCAGCTACTATGGAGCGGTGGGTAAATAATCTTCGCCGTTTACAAGAGCCTGAAAGCTATTTTTCGGTCAGCCAGAAAGCGATGGAAAACATACTGTAATTTACAATCTGCAAGTCCTCATTATTCTTTGCACTCACTGAGACAAAATGTGCAAATGTCTGTGAAATCTTATGAGACTTAACTCCTAAGGTCATCAGTCCCTAAGCTTACACAGTACTTAACCTAAATTATCCTAAGGACAAACACACACACCCACGCCCGAGGGAGGACTCGAACCTCCTCCGGGACCAGCCCCACAGTCCATGACTACAGCGCCTTAGACCGAGAGAAAATGTTCCTACTTGCTATTTACTCAGCAGCATCAGGATTTATGACTATAAATAAAAGTTTTGACTTTTAATTGATTGATATATTCAGTAAAAAGTTCATCTGTACAAAGTTTTCTATTCCAAGTAATATTGCTATTAGAAACAGCACTATTAACAGTTCAGAGGCGACATCTATGGGAAGTTCCAAGTAAAATGGTCTATCCCGCTGATTTCTAATCTAATTGGTCGGCTTAAATGTGGAAAATAATCTCGCTACTTGCCATGAGGTTTTGTTACCATTACAAGCAGCAAACAATCAGCAACACACAAGAAATCTGAGCGATCCTGGACGGTGTACAGTCCTCGCGTTCACTTCCTATTTTTGCCGAAACTGCTTTTGTTAGCTGCCCAGCTGTGACGTCATCTGAGGCAGAACTCACATAGACGTTTGACTGACTCGGATATCTCTGTGCGAAGTGTCTCCTCTACTGCTTCTCCGGCCGTATTTATATATGGTTGCAGCGGACTGCTATCAACTGCTCTAACCACAGGTACCAGCATCTAAATGGCCCCTTTCTGAGACATGTAGTAATTTACATCTCTGTCGTTTATCAATTTACAATCTCCCTAATTTTTATATAGTTGGAGTAAAATTTCCATTACTTACTGAAAAAGTTTTAGCTCGACTGCACTTAAACTTCGTCGGCTAGAATTCTTAGAACGGAACTGACAGTAGAACGTGACCTCTGAACTGCCTCTTTAATGATTGTTATTTACAATAAAATTTTCAAACTTGGTGCATCTGTATTACTTCATCAGATTAATCGAGTGTGGTAATTAGAACTTTATATATCAAATACAAATTATACTTGATCTATTAAGGATGTTTTAGTTCCAAATTTGGCTCTTAGTAAATAACTTGAAAACTAATAGGCTTTAGATATAAGCTTTTTAGACCAAACTAAGGCTACAAACCAATTTTCATCATTCTGTGTCTATTATTTAGTGCCTTTATTTTTTCGCTCTACCTTGCCACTTGGCATTTTCACAGGTTTTAAAGAAGACTTGGCTCAACTTCAGAAATACTGAACACAGTTTCATTATCTAATAGCTCTATTAATTCCCCTTTTTCTTTTTCGACTTCAGCTTCGGTTACTTTATCATCAGAAATTGTGTCTAATTTCAAAGTAAAATTGAAGTTTAGCTCAGATTCTACTTTTGTCAAATCAACTTCAGATTTTGGATCTACTGCTTTGACAGAACCATGCTTGTTAATTTCAATTTCGAATTCTGATTATTCATCGTCACAGACTGGCTCCATTTTAACTTTCACATCACCCTTATCATTAGATTCCATTTTTAATGTCCTGTTAGAGGCAGTAAATAATTACTCTAAGTATTCTTGACGTAACTTAATTGCTTGACCTCAACGAGCGATGCCGGGGCGGTTTACCAGCAAACGTGATGCAACGCGTTGCGACACAGGCAGCAGCAGCTGCTATGGCGCTGAGGATGGCGGCAGGTATCGCCTCCTGCACTGGATACCGCGCTCAGTAGCTTGTAGGTAACTTGTAGTTCCATGCGGCTCCGTGATGATGCAATGTAATGTCGTCTTCTTACCTCCTTCTGTCACGTTCAAGGTTACTGCAGATAACATTCCGAATTTAGTTTCCACAATCACCGTCAGATCTCGACACTGTCCTCGCGCTTGTTTCGACATGTCTACCGAGTTCCCTGTTCTGTACTGATCACTTTCAGCGTTCAGTTTCCCAGTCGTTGCATCATATGTTGGGCGGCGTGTAAATAATCTTCGCCATTTACAATAGCCTGGAAACTATTTTTCCGCTCTGCCAGAAAGCGATGGAGAACATATTAACGTTAATTTCCAGCCTAGAAGTCCACATTACTCATTTTAATCACTGAAAGAAAATGTTCCTACTTGCTATTTCTCAGTGGGATCCAAAACTATGATTAAAGTTTTGAGTGATTAATATATTCAGTAAAACGTTTACATGCACAAAATGTTCTATTGTAACTAATATCCCTATCAGAAACAGCACTATTAACATTTCAGAGACGACCTTTACAGCATCTTCCAAGAAAACTGGTCTAGCTCCCTGACTTCTGTGCTTGCTTCTTCTGTACTTTCCTTATGCACTTAGTAGCATCACCGTCTCTTTAATGGCATTTTTAATCACATACTAAATACCAGTTTTAGGTATTTAGCTGTTTTCTAAATTTTATTAGTACAATGACATCATAAGTCCATAAACACACTTCTCCCCATACTTAATGCCTTCCCTCCTCCCTCCAATCGTTCTGGATTATTCGTATATGAATTCTCTAGAATGATTCTTGCTTTTGTGATGTTCGATTCGGCAGTGTCACTTGTTATTGACTCTCATATGTATGAATTACAATTGGTTTGTCACTGTCCCAGTAAGCTTCCCCCTGCCCACCCATCATCTCCTACCAATAAGACCTCAAATTAATCACGTGATTTATTGAGGTAGTTTTGTTGATGCACTTTTGATAGTCGTTTTTAATTTTCCTTTTTGCTCGTGTTATCTTTAGGTTTTTCTAAAACTATTTTCGCACCTATTCTTCCGCCTAACTTTAATGTGCAATTTTAAAGCCTCTTCAACCACGGGAATATACCACTTGATGGCTTACACTGGTAGTCCGTTTTTGAAACGACATTCCCTTCGTCAGTTGAGTGTCAATGTCTGGAATGTAATTATGTGACACAAAACCACGCGTTAAGGCATTTTGTATGGTATGTAAACTTAAGCATCAAAATATTTAAGAAATATTCACAGTTAATACCATGTATGCTCTGAGTTTGTAATTTCACGGCAATTATGTTTCATTTGGCAGATGTTCTAATGATGGGGTACCCCAAAAGGTATCAGCCAATATAACCACAAGTGATCTGCTGATTTTAATGACCTAACAAAAAAGTCATACAAGACATGCTCAGAGTTTACATAATGACCACAGGCATCCTGCGCTACATCATGTAGCAATTTAAGGTAAAATCGGAACGAATGAGAAAATCCTGTTGGATAGCGGCAAAAATAATCACTAAAGAATGAAAACTTTTTGCTCCTCAAAATGGATAACATGAAGAGACTCCACGCACAGTCGTTCAATCGTGCTCGGTAAGCTCTGGTATTTAGCAAGCCCGCACACAGCTGCTGACAGAAGCACACGAGAATTTTGTAGTAAATATGAAGTCTGAAGCACCAGATTTCATTGCAGACGCTTATGGCGTAGCGCGACCTGGTTTTATCAGCCCAAGACATTGGATCGCCCCCCCCCCTCCCCCGTCCTTGAATTCTTTTTGCTATTAGTTAACACTCCTGTACATAACCTTTCCTCCTTCGGTTTTATCCAAACGCCCAGCTCCCCACTTCCTCCACCCCCCTCCCACAAACCACTTTCATCTGTTCCAATAATGTTATGGTCTTCTACAATCTTCATAATATATGTCAATGTTAATCGCTCATTTTAAGTATTTTGCGTAAACAAAAGGACAGTTTGCATTTCACTTAGCGTTGGTTCATGAATGAAAATGTCACAATGGTAGCATTTTATGTAATTCCCTATATAGATTATAATATTTGATTATGCTACATCTTCTAACACCAATACTTCAACCCCCCCTCTCCCTCCTTCTATTTTTCCTCCTAGCCTGTTGGATATGTAATCACTGTTATTATTGAAGACTGTTATGATTTTTGCCTGTGTAGCTATTGTTGTATGTTCCCCGCTGTAAGAATTGATCGTATGTCTGTTCCTGTTAATCAATATGATGAATATTTACTGGAATACTGTCATATCAATTATCTAATGGCAGCACTATAACTATTATCCCACGATTCTCTTGTAATATGTGTGATCCTTTCCGATATTATAGAGATGTGTGAATTATGTTATGGTTGGTTTTATGATGTCATTCTTCGTAAGATATGGTATATCTGTGTGACATTACCAGTCTGTTTCAATGATATGCATTTGCTTTGAAAAATATTTCAATCTTGCAATTTTATTTGGATACTTATCTGAAACAAATGGCTGATTTCATTTTACACAAATGGGCTTTGTACTGGATAAGGAATAACATGTATAATCCCACTCTTGTACACAACTTATCATCCTTCATTATGTGTAATTACTGTTTTAGACATTTACTAAAGCAGCCATGTTCTGGATATCCCCTGAAGTATGAACAGTCCAGTAATTATCTCTACTGATGTTAATCATTCAATGTAATTTTATTGGCATACTATTATAGAAATTATGTAATTGTATCATAATGAGTGTATTTTCATGGTGTCTCTATATAATTATGTGGTATTCTATCAGACATTGTACAGGTGAATGAGCCAGCTTATGATTCGGTGTGATTGATGTTTGCTCAACGGGATATGGTGTACCTGTATGGCCTTAATAGTTTACTCCAATGATGTTATGTGCTTGGAAAAATATTCATGATATGCTTCAATGTTAAATGTTCACTATAAATATCTTTTTTAGTAAATGGACAGTTTGTATTTCACGTAAACGAATTTTACCGGTTCATGAATGAATATGCCACTATGCTATGTAATATCTTATGTAATTCTCTTTTAGATAACAATATTTTATTGTGTAACATAAGCGATGTTTTCGCACATGTTCATAGAGGCGCTATGTTTCCTAGTAAAAAGATTTTTCCTGTCCCTCTTCTGCCCACCTCCCTGATCCACCTGCACCCCTTTCCTCACCTCCTCCTTTCTTCTGTGTCCTCTTCCCTCCCTCTCTTCCCTTGGTGCAGCACTCTCTCTTCCACCCACTATCCCCTGCCTCAATCCTACTCATATAACCCTTCCCCTCCCCACCCCCAGTTCATCCAGTCCCCTATTACTGTAGCCCCTCCCCACACCAACCACTGTCTCCTTCCTACTCAACTTTCCCTCCCCTCCTGTGCCTTGTTGTCCCTTTCCCCTGCCTCTTCCATCTATTTCAATGAATTCTGGACTTTTACTATGTATACTTTATGATGGAAACGAAAAAATTGCGTCATTTGATTCTTTGTAATATGGTGTCTAGACAGTTAGTATTCCGTACATATCATAACAACCTCTAAACATGTAATTTCACTCCTCGGCGATACAACGAGGAAAATCTATGACCACAATTGTAAGAGGCTTCTCATATTGCTAGCTAGTTCCTCACTATTCATGTGATTCGAGAGAAAACCCGGGGTTTTGCCGTTACACTGCACAGGTCTCGAAAACAGCCGCCAGAGAGCTTTACTTTGACAGCAGCTACGTACATGGCAGGTGCCGGTATTTCAAAGCCACCGGAGGGCAGGACCATGTGGCATAGTGTCATTCCTCATTGTCAAGGTGCTTATTTCTTTCAATTACCTTCTTACTATACTGTAGCAGTTGCTCCTATGTATGGTCCAAATTTCATCGAGTTATGTTGCTTAGCAGCGACACATTAGGCGAAAGTTACGTTCCTCCTTAGGTTTTGCACAGCAATATCCACACATATCATAAACATGTGTGTGTGTGTGTGTGTGTGTGTGTGTGTTAGTGTGTGTGTGTGTGTGTGTGTGTGTGTGTGTGTGTGTGTGTCCTACGAGTTATCGGGTGCATTTTTTCTGGTTTTATTTGAAATTTCTTTTTTGCAAGTTGTAAACGGGGTCATCCCAAAAAATGCTGCTCATCACGTGCTTCATGTGACCCCCAGTTTCAATGCAATGCGTCGGTTTGTTTGCCATTAGAAAAAAAATGATTTTTAAAGCGTAATTTTACATGGCCACTCGGTAAAAGCGGTTCTAAATTACTCCAGTGCGACATTTGACATTCGTCTTATCTATACGTATTAATAGGGGCAGAAACCGACGAAGAATAACCAGTACTCCATCAACGATCGGTGCGCTGTCCTGGGCGTGGTAGCTGAGCCATCTAGCAGCGTTACTCACGCGCAGCTGGAGTACTGGTTATGCTCCGTGTTTTACTGTCCCTGTTAATAGTCATCATTAACACAAATATTGCACGAGGCTAATGTGAGATCCATTTATCGAATGAGAACGTAAGATTCCATTAAATGTTTTTAAATGGGAAATATAGCATCGCTTTCCATTGAAACTGAGTGTCGTATGAAACACATAATGAACTGTATTCATAGGGGCCAACCTCAGTTACACATTTCAAAAACATGTGAAAACACCGAAACATGCAGCTGATGATTCTGTATATACATAATATATATGTCTTAAAACATGTTTTGAAAGTCACTTTTGTGTGGCCTCTGGAGAAAACGTATACCAGTACAAAATAGACCTAAATTAAATTTACTACAAAAACGTCCTGGTAATATTTTTGTAAAACTATTAGTTCACACATAGCGAATGAGATATGAATGTCGCGCAATGGTTCTGGAATTCATTATGTGGTGCATATAAGTTTCTTTATTCACCACCATATTTTACAGAAAACACAATCCAGGTAATTCATTGATTTAATCGCGGCCAGTATGAAAATTGATTACATCATCTTTGGTATTCAGTCATTTGCACATGTATCATTTATTTCAACGTATACACATAATCACCGCAGGAGATGTGTCACTGCTTTGGGCTTCTTGACCAGATGAGTACTGAATCAGTCTGCATAATCTTCCGTGTCGCACGACAAACATTTATCAGCTTTCACCAGATCTCCGTGACGTATTTGCAACAAAAAATAAAAACAATTAAATACTTTGCAGTTTTACATTAAACAGTTATTATCATGAGAAAATTTGTGACATTAGTGTATAATATTTCCTGTATAGTACTTCACCACATTTCGTGTAGGTGGCAAAGTTGACAGTGGCAGAGAACAAAATATGTACCACTACGCTGTAGACAGTAGGGTGTCGCTCGGTTATGGACAAGAATGAGGAGATAACCAGTTTTTTCTCCTACTAGATATCATCCAGCAAGGTTCTCTACTCCGACTGAAATCGCGTCAAGCAGCCGGAGAACCTCCATGGGCCTGTTAGATAGCGTTTTCATTCCTGTAACTGCCTGGAAATCTGAGTTGTCATTTTCTCCCCTGCAAGATTCACTGCGATTTTAAGTAACTGACTACCGAACTCCCAGGTTTTGATTTTCCTCGTTCCACCTGGCGCAAACTTAATCGAAACAGATGTGAGACAGGGAGACCAGTGGCGACTCTCAACAGCAGGCAATGGCGAAATTCCCCAGGCTGTTTCTCCAACAGACAGAACCACATGTCAAATCTTCCACGACCGAGCCTTATGTGGTCTTGTTGAATTCTTGGAAGAAATGCAACAGTCCTGCTCTATAGGAATGGGTTTAAGAGCCTGGAAATTCTGATTCTTGAAGTTTTCTCGGTGAATTAATTGTAGCATGACGTTTCGAAACCGCAGCTGGAACAAGTCAGCACCTTACCTCGATACTTCGGCCGACAACCATTCAACCATTTTCAAGTGAGCTTTTCGCTGGCTTATGCTGGCGCATGTCGCTACCTTTACAATCAGAACCTGGTGTGTTGGCGTATGTGTATAATTTATCGCTAAGAGACCGCTCTCTGTTGTGTTGAATGGCATTTGTTAAAATATCGCTCCATCTGAGGCTCATAATTTCGTGCCTAAAGGTGATACTACACGCACCTCCACAGTCGATTTGAGGACCCATGGAGCTAAAATTCGTAGTTCATAATTCAAAATTAACGTTCACCGAACATGTTATTAGGTGTGAAGTTGCGTCTTTCTGAGTATATTGGAAAAATTACCAAGTTCTATGCCTTATGAAATTGAAAGATGCCACTGTGATTAATCAAACATATTTTATAGATTCTTTGATAACTGAAAGGCAGGAAGTTCTTCTCGTGTCCAAGATTTTGGTGGTGTACTCGATAGTATGTGGAGATAAAATGCTAGGCTCAGATTGACTTAGTTCGCTGCAAAATACAAATGGAGAAAACGTTTGAACAATTATACAGTTATTCTATTATCAGGTGATGTTAAGAGTTTTAAACAGTTGTTTACTTAGTACAAATATGGTACATTAGCTAACTTACATGATATCGTGTTCAAACTTCAAACTCAGCATTTAATTTTCTGATGATAATCAACAAATGTTAAAGATTGCTAAGTTAAGCTGTATGCATGCTGTTTCTGACGTACTGTTTACATGGACAACTGGAAAATGAAAAATTCTATCAATTTTTCCTTCACCTCTCCTTTGTGAAATAAACTCTACATATATATATTACGAAAAGTTTACATAAAAGGTGGGTGTCCTATTAAAGTGATGTCTACGTCTCTTTACATTAGGTGCAGTTGAAAATTACTGGATATGGAAATATTTGATCACCATGAATACAGTCTTCCCTGGAAAAAAATATAAAGATATAAACAAAACTACCATTGTAATACAATTTCATAATGTTCCCTCTTTTAACTAATATTTTAGTGGCGTTTTCCAAATGTATTGTATAATTATTCTGGTCTTCTGACGAACAATACAGAAACAATACAGAGAATATAACGCTAAATCCGTTGAATTCTAGACTTCCCTTTATTAGTTAGATTTTCGTAATAAAGCATTAGTCTTCCCACTTAAATATGATATACGTGTGAATCGCACAAGGCAACACATGAAGTGTCACTAACATTGTCATCCAGACCTAAGAGATGCATGCTGCCACTCTCCAAGCCAAATGCTGTTTGAGATTTATTCTGAAAGCTGGTCTACATGGGTTTTATGAGGCAACAAAGTCCCAGGCTCCTTGCGGTGATAGGCTGACTATGGTGCTGCAAAGCAGTCTAGCATACAAAGCGACAGGCGTTGTGCGCTGCGGGGCGGCGTGTGAGGCAGGGGGACGGGCGGTGCAGAGTAGCCTAGCAGCCAGACGGACAGGGGCTATGTGCCGCAGGGCAGCCTACCTCGCAGGGTACAGCGTGCCTCATAATGCGCTGCACGTGGCAGGGGCGTCATCTGGCTGCAGCTGCCGCACTGGCCGCCAAAAACGGAAATAATTTGGCAGTTTCTGTGCGACCACACAATTCGCCTGGGCGCTGCGGTTTGCCGCCAGCCACCATATGCTGCTGTGCATTCCACACATTACCCTGCACTCTGCGTGATTATTCCACATTTCAACACAAGTTTTACATTATGAATATTCCCTTTCCAGCATTTAGGGATCATAGCATTCTGTTCATCAAATATTACTATTCAATTTTAAAATCATTTGCAAGAGCTCCACATCGGGGAATGATTTTTATCGAAATAGTTTCACTTACTACCAGTGAGCCCTCCACTCCCTTATAACATGAAAACAATGAAGGAAGGATAGAAAAAGGTCGAAATTAAAGAAGTATCTGTAACGTTTGTCAGTGCTCTTTGCTTAGTATTTTGTGGTGCATTTGTTGCAATCAAGATACATAAGCTTTTTTTAATCTACTTTTATTTCCTCAAGTCTCAAACTACAGTACTTAAACGTACAAGGCATAATCTAATGACTAACCACTCTTTTTGGGTCTTTTGACTGGTTTCACGGGGTCAGCCATTGTTTCTTCTCTTTTCCTAGTTTCTTCTTCTCAAGTCAAAGCTCTCTTCCACCTACAAGCTATGGCATCGATTATTTATTGTATACATTTTCATCTCTGTTTTACCCTGCTATTTATGCCATCTAACTCCCCTCCCAGACTCGTGGAAGGCACAAAATAAATCCACTACTTGTAGTTCCACCTACTCGTTCAGCACTATTGTTTAATTCATTCTCCTACGTTACTGATTTGCACAAGGATTAAAATTAGGTACTAACGGTCGTCATACGTAATCCCTTATAACACGCCATCGCTGTTACACGATCTCAAGCAGCTGCCAGACGAGGTCACGACCCGAAAGATGCATGGATGCGTGTGATTAGATCGGGTTGCTGACACTGTTGCACATTGAAACTGCTACCCGAGTCTTTAAAATCTCTGATTGTGTCTCCACAACTAGAAGACGAAATGCTAGGCCAAGAAAATGTTAGGGACCATGACCTAGGACCCACAACAAATAATTTGCTACCAGCATTAAGCATGACAGTTGAGAGTCGTGTGGGAGTGGGCTCTATATTAGTTCACTTAATCGCAACGAAATCGCGGGTGCCTGGCTCATGGCACACATGTGCACGTACTGAGCGTGGTACATGCCACCATGTACACCATGTTTGATGAGTGCGACAACAACCACCAATACATACATAGCATCCTGAGCCCCTCCTGCTTAATCAGGACAAAATATACCACACCAAAAACTTACTCCGCTCAAATAGCATAGAGGCTGTTACTGGCGCTGAAATACAGGCACACGATACGCGAAGCATGGAAAAAACATCACTAGTTCTGATGATACACGGTGGTATGAGTTGATGACAAGGCACGAGACTAAATCCACATCAGGAAATGCATCCAACTTGCCAACAATACATCAGAAAATCAGCAGACGGAATCTACATATCTTTAACATTGCGACGCTGATGGTACAAATGAAAGTAGCATCACCTTACCAATTCGTATATTTTATACTTTAGATGTAATTTTAAGCACATTTTTCTAAAAGGGGAGAGACAAGTTGGGCACGGTCCTCTTCCGACAAGTCAAGCTCCGGATTCCACTTACCTTGAACAATTCAAGCTGAGGCAAAGAGGCGCCTACCAGTGCAGAGGCGAAGGAACTGCAGAACACATTGTCTTCCTCTTTGAGTCATTTAACAACTTTAGATAGAACGTTTTGCTACTCTGAGATCTTGTAACGGTTCAGATACATCCTTTATGTTATTCCCCCATTCAAGTATAAGGGGCAAACAAACAGTTTCCGTTTCACGGCGTTGTTGCAGGGTATAAGCAACCCAGCGCAACATAGATGCAGGTATATAGGCACCGAGATGTAGACAAGGGGTTAGTGTGGCTTTCGAACAAAAACTTTTCGATTGCTCCTTATATCAATTTCAAATACACAAATGGAAAACTATTGATTTCAAATAATTGCTGGGTGATGGCAGAAGGGCGGCAAGTGTTGAAAAGTCGTTTTATTAACACCTGAAAAAATCTATTGGAAGCAAATACCGTCGGAAGCGGCACGTAGCATCATATCCTGAGGGAAAGAGTACCCACAGAATCAACTAGGAAGTGGTGGAGCGCGAGATAGTAGTGATGCCAACTACGACCAGCCATTGTTTTCTCAAGAAGAAAATCTAAAAATTTATTTAGTCAGTCATTTCTCTGTATCCATTTTGCACTAACGTGCTACGTATTTTGGCGTCAGGTTAGGGATACCGTAATTATTATAACATTTCGTTGACAGAAGTTTAATTCTACAAGGAATGGTGCAAGTATCATTATACTGACATTTCAGTTCAATGATCAGTCGTTTATGTTACTGAACGTATGCGAATGGCAGTGTAGTCAACTACGTCTAATCAATTTGTAAAGTTGCTTTGCACTATTTATTGTAACGTGAACGTACAACTCTTAGAGTAGTCTTTCGAGCTGAGTCACGCCCGGAACAGCAGAACATTACTTCCGCTTCACACAGTCAGATGCAGGTACTAGGGCCTCATTCATGCTTTTTGTACTGGTACGTAGCTGACTGGTCAGCCCGGCTGGCCGTTAAGGAGGAGTCCCACGCTCGATTCCCGATACTGCTGAGGACGTTATCTTGGTTAGAGGACTGGCATAGGGAGCGGTCAGCCTCGTGAGGCCAACTGAGGAGCTACTCGACCGACTAGTAGCGGTTTCAAGGTCAAGAAACCCGACAACGGCCGGGAGAGAGGTGTACTGACCACATACCGCAACCAATACCGCTCCTTCATACCACAACCAGTGACACCATTGGCCGAGGATGATACGGCGGTCGGTCGGACCGATTGGCACGCATAGGGTGTAATTACGATTATTACTATTACCAATTAATAATTAATTTTTCAGGTGACTATCATTTTAGGCCCCTATAATTGCTGGTTCATCGGAAATAAACTTTAAATTTTAATACATGATAGGGAACTTCCAAATAGATTCAATCATTCATATAATAGAGGAACTGCCGAAATTGTACACGGCTACAAGATATCCTGGAAACTGGAATATAATTAACGATCCTGCAAATAAAATCTCGAACAGGCTCTAGGAATAACGTAAAGAAGAGTGTCACTGTGGATTTTTCGGGATGCCGCATGTGCAAAACAGGGTGAAGGACAGCACAGTGAATGCGGGTGAATTGGGAGCGTAAGGTATTGAAAATGAAATGATGAATGACGATATTATACGAGTGGAAGTCATGCTTCCATAGTCAAGTGTCAACATCGACGGTAACACACACACACACACTTAAATGCTACCTAAATGTGAGAAAGAAAATAAGTGCTGTCCCATAAGTGGCGTAGGTCAACACTTAGGTTTAGGTACGTATAGATACGTGTTATAATTTAATAACAGAAGCTATAAGATATATTAAGGGCAAAATTCAATTGTAGCTTTAGAAGGCAGGATAATGCTCCATAGTGAGTATTAACAACAGATCTGTAACGTGTACAAATGCTTTATATCTTCAGAGCCCTAGTCATACTTGCAAGACCGCATAGAAAAGGAAACAGCAATGTAATCTAGGCACGGTGTAGATTCGATGTATATACCAACACTCCAACACTCCTGGCTGCTGCCATTGAGCCGGCAGTGTGGTCGAGCGGTTCTAGGCGTTTCAGTACGGAACCACGCTGCAGCTACCGTACGTTCGAATCTGCCTCTGGCATAGATGCGTGTGACGTCCTTAGGTTAGTTAGGTTTAAGTAGTTCTAAATCTACGGGACTAATGTCCTCAGATGTTAAGTCCCATAGTGCTTAGAGCCATTTTTTTCTGCAATGGAAGTTATCCCTATCTCGTCCTATTTTCTATTCTTTTTTGCCCTTTACTATCGCTAGACGTCATGAATTCTTCTGCACAGCTTATATGTGACAGATTAAGTGGTAACAGCCTGCAGATAACACTAACTGAAATGCCATTAATTCAGTTATTATTGTTCTACTGAAGTGCTAAGATCAGTCCCATCCCATAAGATCTGTCTTTTAAAATTTCCGAGCGTGTTCTACATCTACATCCATACTCCGCGGAAGGTACCTTGAGTACGTCTATCGGTTCTCCCTTCTATTCCAGTCTCGTATTGTTCGTGGAAAGAAGGATTGTCGGTATGCTTCTGTGTGGGCTCTAATCTCTCTGATTTTATCGTCATGGTCTCTTCGCGAGATATACGTAGGAGGGAGCAATATACTGCTTGACTCTTCGGTGAAGGTATGTTCTCGAAACTTCAACAAGAGCCCGTACTGAGCTAATGAGCGTCTCTCCTGCAGAGTCTTCCACTGGAGTTTATCTATCATCTCCGTAACGCTTTCGCGATTATTAAATGATCCTGTAACGTAGCGTGCTGCTCTCCGTTGGATCTTCTCTATCTCTTCTATCAACCCTACCTGGTACGGATCCCACACTGCTGAGCAGTATTCAAGCAGTGGGCGGAAAAGCGTACTGTAACCTACTTCCTTTGTTTTCGGATTGCATTTCCTTAGAATTCTTCCAATGAATCTCAGTCTGGCATCTGCTTTACCAACGATCAACTTTATATGATCATTCCATTTTAAATCACTCCTAATGCGTACTCCTAGATAATTGATGGAATTAACTGCTTCCAGTTGCTGACCTGCTATTTTGTTGCTAAATGATAAGAGATCTATCTTTCTATGTATTCGCAGCACATTACACTTGTCTACATTGAGATTCAATTGCCATTCCCTGCACCATGCGTCAATTCGCTGCAGATCCTCCTGCATTTCAGTACAATTTTCCATTGTTACAAACTGTCGATATACCACAGCATCATCCGCAAAAAGCCTCAGTGAACTTCCGATCTCATCCACAAGAGCATTTATGTATATTGTGAATAGCAACGGTCCTACGACACTCCCCTGCGGCACACCTGAAATCACTCTCACTTCGGAAGACTTCTCTCCATTGAGAATGACATGCTGCGTTCTATTATCTAGGAACTCTTCAATTCAATCACACAATTGGTCTGATAGTCCATATGCTGTTACTTTGTTCATTAAACGACTGTGGGGAACTGTATCTAACGCCTTGCGGAAGTCAAGAAACACGGCATCTACCTGTGAACCCGTGTCTATGGCCCTCTGAGTCTCGTGGACGAAAAGCGCGAGCTGGGTTTCACACGACCGTCTTTTTCGAAACCCATGCTGATTCCTACGGAGTAGATTTTTAGTATCCATATGAGTCACGTTGCTCCTACTCTTTTACTGTTCTAACAATCTTCTGGAGGAAAAATGAACGGCAGTTGTGTTTATTTATTGTGTCATGGTAACCTGTCAGCCTGCATTCCTTGCTTCTGAATGACTGTCTATTTTGAAACACCCATGAGGGACTAGAGAGAAACACCCATAAGCCTGAGATGTACCAATTCAGCGACATTCTCGTAGATGGTGGGTAGCAGTAAATGCAGAGTCAGCCAAAGACGTATCGTTTCCCCTTAAGGCCGCAAATGGGCGGGGAGCTATGACGGAACACTGTGCTGGCGGGAGTAGTGGGGGTAGGGATTCTGAGAGCGGGCGGCCGACCAGAGGCAGATGGGCAGGAGACAAAAGTGCGGTACCGGATCCCCATCAGTCGTCAATCCGAAAAAAAGGAAAACTATCAGTCAGTTCATCAGTGCACCTGATGATGACAACATGGTCGTTAGCGAAATGTTGTGCTTGAACTATTTCCACATACAGTAGTGATTGCAGTCATCGGATTTGTAATTTCTCTTGCTGCATGAATCTGTGATTGGATTTTGTATTGTGATGTTTAAAGCTTTCCCGGCGTAGTGATTGTTCCATAAAAACTCGGGAGAACTGCCGGATGTCTGTAACGTCCTGCCACGATATTTTGGCGCAGAGTCATACCAAGGGATGATTATATTAATAATATCAATGATTTATTATGTGACTCAACGTATCGCAAAATCGATAACGATCCCACAAGCCGAGTGGTGCGGAAAACAGCAGAGCTTTTATCAAACAATTCTCTACCGAAGGAGGTCATCAAGAGACTGAAACCAAACAGTTCATTTCCACCTAGGCTATATGGACTGCCTAAGATCCACAAGGAAAATGTGCCGTTACGACCAATTGTGAGTAACATTGGAGCAGCCATCTATGACCTAGCAAAATTCTTGGCATCTTTGCTCAAACCAGTGACAGGCAAGTGTGCACATCACATAAAGAATTCTAGCGATTTTATCAGCCGACTTCAGTCACTACAGCTGCAAAGTAACGACTTATTGGTCAGCCTTCATGTGGTTTCTCTTTTCACAAAGGTGCCTCTTGTGGACTCACTACACCTCATTGGCAATATGTTTGGTGCATACATTACAGCGTTGTTTGAGCACACTCTCTCCTCTACATATTTTATACTTAACAATGAATTTTACGAACAATTTGACGGTGTCGCCATAGGAAGTCCTTTGTCTCCCCTGGTGGCCAATCTTTTTATGGAAGATTTTGAGGAGAGAGCACTCGACTCTGCCACTTTTAAACGACAGTATTTTGGCAATACGTTGACGACACTTTTATAGTGTGGCCTCATGGTTTGGACCGTCTCCAAGAATTTACGTCACATGAACTCCATACATGAAAACATAAAGTTGCTTGCCATTTTTAGACGTCTTGGTGCGACGTAAGAGCGATGGCACACTTGGTCACTCGGTGTACAGAAAGCCCACTCATACAGACCTGTATCTACAAGCTTGTAGTTGCCACCATCCAGCACAAACAATGGGCGTTCTCAAAATCTTAATCCACCATGCCCACACCACCTCTGACGCCGACAGTCTTCAAGCGGAACTGGAACACCTGCAACAAGTATTTCTGAAGACAGGATTTTCAACTAGGCAAGTGAACAGAGTGACGCACACCTACAAACGACGGAACAAGGAAGAGGAAGAGTCCTTCAGGTCGACTGCTTATCTACCATTTAATTGGAATATTTCTTCACAGATAGGCAGAACATTGAGAAAGTATCAATTGAGTGTCAACTCTCGCCCTCCTTTCAAAATTTCATCACTGGTGGGATCCGTTAAAGACGACCTGGACCTGCGCAAATCAGGTGTTTACAAGATTCCGTGTGAATGCAGTAAATCATATATAGGGCAAACAACACGAACTGTGCAGGAAAGCATTGTGGAACACAAACGGCGTACTCGCCTTCTCCAACCCACCAAGTCCGCAATCGCTGAACATTGTATTTCCACAATCCATCCATGAATTACAACGAGACAAAAATTTTGGCCCATACATCAAACTTTTGGAGCTCGATTATCAATGAATCTGTGGAAATAAGATTGTCTGACAACGAGACTCTCATCAATCGAGATAGCGGTTTAGACATCAGCTCGACTCTGCTGGGAATCCTGTTACAGAGAAACTTCATAGTCGGCGTAGTTATCTGCATAAAGATGAAAATCGATCTGATATCGATACTCCAAGCTTTCACAGTGGAGGGCGCGAGGCGCAGCTCACGGAATTGTTATGAACGCGCACGTTGAGCAGCGCATGCACAATGTCACCCCAGTATGGCTTCAAATAGCAGAGCTCAGCGCGTACTCGCCTGACTCCGTCTCCTCAAGCTCCTTTCCGGCTGTACGTGGGGTCTGGACTCCTCCACCATACTCCACACTTATAAATCCCTCATCCACCCTATCCTCTGTTACGCCCATCCGGCCTGGATCTCCGCCCCCCCCCCCCACTACCTTTTATAAATCCCTTCAGATCCTTGAACGCCATGCTCTCCGCCTTGCATATCGCATGTGTCTCCCCTCCTCCACGCGGATCCTGTACGAACCTACTTCCGTTCCCCCACCTTTTCGTCGAAAGGATATGGATCCTGTACACCTCCCATAAACTCGATCCTCCTCACCCACTTGTCTCACCATCCTCTCCCACCCCCGCCCGCTGCCGCGCCTGTATTCCCACGTCCCACCCGGTCTCCATCTCTCCACCCTCCTTACCCTCTCCCAAGGTGGCTACCGCCAGCTCCCCCTCCCTGATGATGCCCTCTTTCCCTCCATCTACCCCTCCTGTCAACTTTGATCCTCCCCTCCCACTCCCTGTGTTTTTTCCTTTGGACAGCCTCCCTCCCTTCTCTCCTCCTTCCCTCCCTCTCCTCTTCTTCCCACACCTCCCCTGGGCTTCCCCTACCCCGTCCCTCTACTCCTCCCCCCATCTCCTCAGCCATTGGCATCTTTGCACTCCCATCTCCCTCCCCCTCACCTTTCTCCCCCTCTTGGCAGGTCCCCGGACTCACACACGTTGAAAGGGTACAGTACTGCCCGACATTGAAAATAGGTACAACATACTTCATTATTTTTGTCAGAACAACACATTTTTTTTTGTAAAATAACTCAATTTCAATTAATACAGCGAAGCTGGATACCAGTGTGGGAAAGAATGACAATTTATTTATTTAACTGATCACATGTGCTCTCCCACAAAGTAAATCCCTACATCCAGTTTGGTGAGATCTGTGAAATGAATGAATGTATGGTCGTCTGCTAACCGCAGATAGTGAATGTGAATATATGATCATCTTTGAGTCGATCCTTTGGCCACCTTTGGTGGGACCAAAGAGATGAAATTTACCTGAGCTTTGAGCGCCTGAAATGTGGCTGACCAATACGGTAGCAAGGTGCTCCCCCACTTCGACAAAGGTGTGAGAGGACCTGGAGAAGGCCATGTTTCAGCACTCTGCCGCTGGATCTTGTGCTGTTATGACCTGTTTTAGTTGTGCTCCATAATGACGAAAGAGTGGAGACATGGTATGCATGTGGAATCTTTAAGAGTAGTTTGAAATAATAATTTCTCTATTTCAGGAACTTTTGTGGGGAGAATTAAATGTCAGGCAGGTAATATTAATGGGATTGTAGTAATCTTCGGAAGTTACCAACGGTCACAGTGAAACCACGTGTAGCAATAAGTTGAAATACTTCCGTGTGCTTAAGTTAAGCTGAATTACTAGCGTGTGTACAATAAGTTGAAATATTTAGGAAATAGCGTGTGTACCATAAGTTGAAATATTTAAGAAATGGCGTGTGCAGGACTTGAAATTAGAGACGAGTACTTCCACGTGGTGAGTACTGTGTGAGTCTCAAACTGTGTATGAGACAAAGGATAAAGAGAAGTACTCGTCCATGGTATCAGTTGAGGACTCGCGTGTGTGATGAATACGTTCTTAATATTACTTTGCGTGATATGATTCCGTGTGACGCTAGATTCAAACTCTGAGAGAGAAGCAAGGTGAGTCGGCCGTCTATCCAGCAACGCCACTTGGCTTGCATTGCACAGGAAGACGTGCAAATATCTCCAGAGTTCATAGTAGGAAAGTAGAATTACAAAGTGGAGCAGTGTCGTGTGAAACTGGGATAAATACTAATTGAAGTGGGAAAGCTGAAAGTGATAGTGTTGTGACTATTTAGTGTTTTGTATGCCATGTCGTAGTGTGGTGTATGTCATGTAATTTGGGTATGTGTGGTTTGCATGGAAGAGTAGCGAGGTAGTTTCAAAAGATTAGTGGGTTATGCTTGTTCCTTCGGTACCGCTCGGTCTGGAGGATAGTTTCGTGATAATGATTGTGAGAGTCGAAGTGTGAGAAATAATAAAAGATCCACCATCCTATCCAGAAAGTGCACTGTAGTGTTAAATAATTACGAGACCATAATATAGAGATTCACCAATGTAAAGCCATGCCCACTGGGCGGAATTTCTCATGTGTTATTGTTGTAGGTTATAGAATTTGTGTGTTTAGGTTAGAGAATTTATCGGAATAAATAAGATAGTGAAGAGAAAAAGATTGGTGGACTTTTCCTTCGGATTGTATGTTGTCATAATGTCCCGAATTTATAATGTGTGCGCCATTCATATTCAGTGCGGTGGCCACGTGTTGACAAAAGCCGTTAAATAAAAAAGAAAGAAAATGTGGTATTGCCAGTGCGTAGTGTACAGTCAGAGTTCTGTAAATTACTGATAGTCAGATGCATGTTTCCGTTGCGTATTAATCATATAGGAGGATAACTTGCAAGTTAAGTGTGAGTACTAGAGTTCATGTTACTCGATAAATAAGAATGAATCCACTCGCTTGGCAGACCACTCATCTTGCAGGCCTGACTGCTTGATGCCACAGTATGAGCAAGGCATGTGGGTGCCTCTCAACGTTACGTGAACATTAGCGCGCCGGAGATCATCGCCATCGTCGTGTTTTGTGTTTAGTGTTCACACTCCATCGTTCACATGTGCCATCGACATCTTCAGTGTTTGTGCGTCGTGTCAACAGTTTGTAGTGTGGGTTATCGTCGAGTGTGAACGGCTCCGTGTTTTTGTATTTATGTGTGTACTGTTTTATTACCCGCCATTATGTAACTTATGTGTATTCCTTATGTTTTTTCTCATTGTCTATTCTACGGCTGAAGAGCAGCGTAGAATGCTGCTTCCCGCCTGCCTGTTGTACAGGTTTTAAAATCACAATAAAGAAAAAAAAAGCGTACTCGCCAGTACTTCTACAGTGGTACTCACCTAAAGATGGCCAGAAGATTCTGCGACGAAATATCGTGGCAGGACGTTACTGACATCTGGTAGTTCTCCCGTGTTTTTATGGATTTTGTATTAGTTGAATAATTACGTGCTCTGTCTTTATAAAGGCGGAACGGAACGGTCGCTAAGCCCTCTCCACAAGTGTGGGAAACATGGAGGAAAAGTCCCAGGTCTACAACCCTACTAACAACTACGAAGGGTAGCGACATGGTGCGTTAAGAAAAATGTGAGAGTGACGGGCGCTGGTGATTGGACGAGGACGTCGGTCGCTGTGGGAGGAATGCCTTAATTCCAGCGGCCGCCCCCGGAGGCGGTGATCAGCGCAGGACTCGCTCTGTAATCACCGTCGCTAAGCCCCCTGCGCCCCTACCCCCACCCCGTCAGCCTCCGACCCCGCCACCGCCCCTCGACATGGCGCGACCGGCTCCGCTAATGGATCCTCTGAGGAGCCGCCGGCGGCAAAAAGCACCTCTGCCCGACAAACTGCAAGGCAGTGGTAAAAGGTGGCCCCGAGCGAGCCGAGGCCTACAGAATGCCAAACACAGACACAGGGAGCGGCCCGCTCCTGCAGCCCTCCATTTGCTCTGCGGACGGGGCCCTTTTTCTCCGCCACTCGCCTCCGCTCCGCTTCTTGCTTAAGGCCGACCACGATAATGTCCGGCAGGCGAGCGCTTTCCTACTTCCCGCTGGTGTTTTTGGCGAAGAAACTGAGGCCACACACAAGTCTAGTGAGATGTACTTTTCCTTTCTCTCTCACTTCTCTCTTTCAGGAACGGACCAACGGACTGTTACAATAAAGTCGGGACTCGTGGTTCCCTTTATTTTCCTGCAAAACTGTATTACAGTCAATAATGTCTTTCTTCGGGGCATCGAAACTGAAAGACATTCGTTAAATTTTTCAGACAGGAAGAGAACAGAAGTTTTGGAACTGTAGTATTACAGAAGAATGTAGAAGATTACAGAGTAGATGGAATAGTTGATGAGCAAGTTTTAAGATTTGGAACATAGTCCGCCTCAGCAACTGCAAATGCAAGAGCTTCAACGTATTGGAAATAACAGCCAACCAGTTGCAAAATATAGGTTTATTAAACCTTACCCATGGTTTCGACAGTTTTAAAAGTGTCTTCTCCAGAAAGTATTGTACATAGAATCATATATTATCTGTATCAGATGCGGGAGTCGTATCCTCTGCCTAATGCATGTGCATGTCATCCACTTACGCACCATTTAATACACGTGATTTAAAAGTAGTTGCTCTCTACTGTAGAGCTCTGTCTACATGTTGTTGGATCTTGTCAAATCTGTGGTATTTTAAAAAGTTATAAGACAAATTTCTGCCCTACTCTCCATGCTACTCTATCATGTGCAAGCTTCTTCATCTCCCAGTACCTACTGCAACCTACATATTTCTGAATCTGCTAAGTGTATTCATCTCTTGGTCTCCCTTTACGATTTCTACCCTCCACGCTGCCCTCCAATACTAAATTTGCGATCCTTTCATGCCTTAGAACATGTCCTACCAACCGATCCCTTCTTCTAATCAAGTTCTGCCACAAACTTCACTTCTCCCCAGTCCTATTCATTACCTCCTCATTAGTTATGTGATCTACCCATCTAATCTTCAGCATTCTTCTGTATCACCACATTTCGAAAGCTTCTATTCTCTTCTTGTCCAAACTATTTATCGTCCACGTTTCACTACCATACATGGCTACACTCCATACAAATACTTTCAGAAACGACTCTCTGACACTTAAATCTATACTCGATGTTAACAAACTTCTCTTCATCACAAACGCTTTCCTTGCCATTGCTAGTCTACATTTTATATCCTCTCTACTTCGACCATCATCAGTTATTTTGCTCCCCATATAGCAAAATTCCTTTACTACTTTAAGTGTCTCATTTCCTAATCTAATTCCCTCAGCATCAACCGGCTTAATTCGACTACATTCCATTATCCCCGTTTTGCTTTTGTTGATGGTTATCTTATATCCTCCATTCAAGACACGGTCCATTCCGTTCAACTGCTCTTCCAAGTCCTTTGCTGTCTCTGACAGAATGACAATGTCATCGGCTGAGCCGGCCGGAGTGGCCGAGCGGTTAAAGGCGCTACAATCTGGAACCGCACGGCCGCTACGGTCGCAGGTTCGAATCCTGCCTCGGGCATGGATGTGTGTGATGTCCTTAGGTTAGTTAGGTTTAAGTAGTTCTAAGTTCTAGGGGACTTATAACCACAGCAGTTGAGTCCCATAGTGCTCAGAGCCATTTGAATCATCGGCTGACCTCAAAGTTTTTATTTCTTCTCCATGGATTTTAATACCTACTCCGATTTTTTCTTTTGTTTCCTTCACTGCTTGCTCAATATACATATTGAATAACATCGGGGAGAGACTACAACCCTGTCTCACTCCCTTCCCTTCCCTTTCATGTCCCTCGACTCTTGTAACTGCCATCTGGTTTCTGTACAAATTGTAAATAACCTTTCGCTCCTTGTATTTTACCCCTGCCACCTTCAGGATTTGAGAGAGAGTATTCAAATCAACATAGTCAAAAGCTTTTTCTAAGTCTACAAATGCTAGAAACGTAGGTTTGCCTTTCCTTAATCTAGCTTCTAAGATAAGTCGTAGGGTCAGTATTGCCTCACGTGTTCCAGTATCTTCTGAAGAAGTAACAAAACTGTCGAAACTATGGTCAAGGTTTAATAAACCTGTATTTTGCAACTGTTTGAAACTGATGAAGTACTGAACCGAATTTTGGAGAAAAGATATGTACGGCACAATATGACTAAAAGAAGGGATCAATTGTCAGAACACATCGTCATTTTGGTAATGGAGTGAAGTATGGGAGGGGAGGGGGGTGGGGGAGTGGAGGCGGAAAAACTATAGAGAAAGTCCAAGGTTCGAACACAGAAGACAGGCTGGAATGTACAAGCGTTGGACAAAAATATGGGAAACTTCGTTGAACATAAATGCGGGTGCTACCCAAGCCTAGCCGGCCGTTGTGACCGAGCGGTTCTAGGCACTTCAGTCCGGAACCGGGCTGCTGCTACGGCCGCACGTTCAAATCCTTCCTCGAGCAAGGATGTGTGTGTTTGCCCTTAGGTTAGTTAGGTTTAAGTAGTTCTAAGTCTAGGGGACTTATGACCTAAGACGTTAAGTCCCATAGTGCTCGAGCCATTTGAACCATTTTTTAACCAAGCTTAAATTTTGCGCTGTTGTATTTGATGACGAATGGCGTCTTTGAAATGTACGTAATGTCAGTCGTGGTCGGAACTGTAGAGTCTTTCGCAGTCGACTCCACCAGTAGCCAAGTCACCCGCAGAGGGGGCCTGCCAGCGGAACGCACGGCGGATCACGGGCGCTCCCGCACCTGGACGCCAGTAGACCTGCCATGCGCAACCTGCTGCTCATCCGTACCTGGTTTTCTTCGCCCACGTGAGCGCAGTGGATAGTTCTGACACCGAATCTGTTGTCTGCGAGATTCAGATAAGAAAAGCAATTTGGGACACTCCATCTCAGGACTATTCAAACCTCGAACTCGGAAAAAGTGTTGGGAATGACGAGTGTCATGAATAAAGTCCAGTTCGAAGAACAAGCTCCTACACGTACAATCACGTTAAACCTACTTATAATAGCGCACATTTCGAGCTACTTCCGGTAGGAGGTCGTGGAAATTATAGATCCTCAATTTCCTCACAGCCTGTACCAATTGCTCCACTCCAATCAGAAGAACTTCATACCACAGACAAAGTACCTTTTACTTTCCTGGATACAGATACTTCCAGAGCGAAATAGCACAGCTATGCCTGCTGCTGCATGAAGTGACGCTAATGGGTCTGACACCAGAATAGCTAGAATTATTTAAAGAACGTATGTAAACAAATGAGACAGGAACTTCCTGGCAGATTCAAACTGTGTACCGGATCGACACTCGAACCAGTTCGAGTCTCGGTCCGGCACACAGTTTTAATCTAAAAAAATGGCTCTGAGCACTATGGGACTTAACATCTGAGGTCATCAGTCCCCTAGAACTTAGAACTATTTAAACCTAACTAACCTAAGAACATCATACACATCCATGCCCGAGGCAGGATTCGAACCTGCGACCGTAGCGGTCGCGCGGTTCCAGTCGGTAGCGCCTAGATCCACTCGGGCACTCCGGCCGGCCAGTTTTAATCTGCCAGGAAGTTTCATATCAGGGCACATTACGCTGCAGAGTGAAAATCTCATTCTGGAAATGAGACAGGTTTCCTACTTTTTATTTAAAACATTTGAAAATTGAATTTCAATTTATAATATCGTAAATTTCAAATAAAAACTGAAAAATCACTTCTATATATATTTTACAGTTACGACTTAACTGCAAATATCACTGCAGACAATAAATAATTATCTACAGATTAGACAGGTTACGAAAATCTTTTCTTGTGGAGAAATTACTTTCCTTAAAACAATGTCAGTTTTCATCAGTTCATCTCGGGAGATCTCCGCTAACTCGTCAAGAGAACGCACTGATGTTCTCAAGAAACTGAAAAAAAATCTAGTGCTGTGTCCTTAAAGCACCAATAGCTATCGATATAACCCGTTTACGTCACTATAAGCAATGAAGGGATGTATTCAGAACCTGGAGTCGCCCGTTCGAGGTTAACGTAGCCTGCTAATCAGTGGTCATTACTTGACCTCCACCTGAAACGATTGGATTTGAGTTGCTCTACTGAACACTTTGCTTGAATTGTGACCTGCCGGGCATCTGGACGTTGCGTCTAATAAAGTTAAGCAATATCAAACTGTTGCTTGCTAAGAGTTGTTCGTCTCACCGCTCTTTTCCATACGAGTGCAACATCATCCTCATTACTTACCCCTAGGTCACAGAAGAACAGTGTTCTGTGCAGCTGTGAGTGCATTATGAGGAAGCTAGGTGACTTAGAACGTGGGCAGATTGTTGGTGCTTCTATGGTGGGAGTTTCCATTTCCAAGGTAGCCGAAGCTTTAGTGTTGCACGTGGCACCGTACCGAAGATTTATACCGAATACGGGGAAAACGGAGAAGAAAACATCATCCGTTCGGTCCCAAGCGGGCTAAAGGGTGTGTCCAGTGATCATGGAGAACGGCCATTGAAAAGGATTGTGACGATAAATAAGAGGACAACAGCTACAAAGGTCAGTCTGTAACTGAATATCGCATTCGCAGTCCCCTTCAGCACAAAAACAACAAGAAGGGGTTCCGTATGCTGGGAATTGCAGGGCTAACTGAAATTCCAAAACCTCTTAAGAGTGATGCAAAACGTGATGCCGAAGACAAAAAAGCCTGGACTATGGAGGAGTGGAAGAATATCATTCAGCGGTATGCGACTTTTCGCACTGTTTCCAACTTCTGGTCGAGTTCATGTACCAAGAGTGAAACATGGTGGAGGTCCCGTGGTGATCTAGGCAGCAATATCGTGGAATTCCGTGGGCCTCCAAGGTCGCATCACTACAAAGGATGATGTGATCATTTTCACTGATCGGGACCATCCCATGGTACATCGTTTGTTCCCAAATTAAGATGCTGTGTTGCAAGACGACAGGCCCCTGTTCACACAGCACATGTTGTCCAGACAAGACACAGAAATAAATTTTTAGTTGTACCAAAAGAAGACTGAATCGGGAAACTGAATAAATCTGAGACCGAATTGCTGGCGAATATTTACCTCCAGAAACTTGCACTACTGCTGATACATACCAATAAAACAATAATTATCAGCATACCTGGCTTTCGCAAATAATGTTCTTTGATCAGGCAGGAAGCAGAGAGACAGGCTGGGTAACAATGAAAAGGTGGGGCTAAGGACTCAGACAGCAGAACCACCATCTTCAGTACAGGTGGATCATCCTGGCCTTCGTTCGTTGTGGCCCAGTTTTTAAACAAAGCTTTCAGAGTTTAGTTATGCCTCATGGCGTATTATTTCCATCCCGTTTATGTTGCAAGGCCCCCACATTTGCCCCTTAAGCAAAAACAGTAAAAATAGAAAATTTTGTGAAACATTTCTTGTCTGGAACAACCAGATTTTTTTGTGATACAACCTGAAAGTAGTGCTGCGGCAGACTAATATTCAGATTATTATGGCTTCAGCCAGACTTTATCACAGAATACAGATCAATAAATACATAATATTACTTTCTTAGCCGGCCGCGGTGGCCGAGCGGGTCTAGGCGCTCCAGTCTGGAACCGCGCGAATGCTACGGTCGCAGGTTCGAATCCTGCCTCGGGCATGGATGTGTGTGATGTCCTTAGGTTAGTTAAGTTTAAGTAGTTTTACGTTCTAGGTGACTGATAACCTCAGATGTTAAGTCACATAGTGCTCAGAGCCATTTGAACCATTACTTGCTTGCAAACAAAGCACGATGCTTTAAGTTGGAGCACTAGAAAACTCACTAGGATCAGATAAGTTGTTGCCACGTCAAAACGCACTGTGATTCTAAATCGTGTGAGCCGTCCTCACATTTCACACTGCGGTAGTGTGACAGGTGCTTTTCACTAGAGCTCTACAGTTCAGGAACAGCTCTACCCAATAGTATCCTCTCTTTTGTGTCTGCAGTATATCTGCAATAATTTAACATTTTGCATTACACATACTGCTTACGGCTTTATGAACCGCTTCTTTTATGTTCATCCTCATGTATTCTAGACGAGATCTGTTAAATATTCTATCTATATCTACATCTACATTTATACTCCGCAATCCACCCAACGGTGTGTGGCGGAGGGCACATTACGTACCATTGTCATTACCTCCCTTTCCTGTTCCACTCGTGTACGGTTCGCGGGAAGAACGACTGCCGGAAAGCCTCCGTGCGCGCTCGAATCTCTCTAATTTTACATTCGCGGTCTCCTCTGGAGGTATAAGTAGGGGGAAGCAATATATTCGATACCTCATCCAGAAACGCACCCTCTCAAAACTTGGCGAGCAAGCTACACCGTGATGCAGAGCGCCTCTCTTGCAGAGTCTGCCACTTGAGTTTGCTAAACATCTCCGTTACGCTATCAAGCTTATCAAATAACCCTGTGACGAAACGCACCGCTCTTCTTTGGATCTTCTCTACCTCCTATGTCAACTCAACCTGGTACGGATCCCACACTGATGAGCAATACTCAAGATAGGTCGAACCAGCGTTTTGTAAGCCACCTCTTTTCTTGATGGACCACATTTTCTAAGGACTCTACCAATGAATCTCAACCTGGCACCCGCCTTACCAACAATTAATTTTATATGATCATACCACTTCAAACCGTTCCGTACGCATACTCACAGATATTTTACAGAAGTAACTGCTACCAGTGCTTGTTCTCCTATCATATAATCATACAACAGAGGATCCTTCTTTCTATGTATTCGCAAAACATTACATTTGTTTATGTTAAGGGTCAGTTGCCACTCCGTGCACCATGTGCCTATCCGCCGCAGATCTTCTTGCATTTCGCTGCAATTTTCTAATGCTGCAACTTCTCTGTATACTACAGCATCATCCGCGAAAAGACGCATGGAACTTCCGACACTATCTACTAGGTCAAAAAAAATGTTCAAATGTGCGTGAAATCTTATGGGACTTAACTGCGAAGGACATCAGTCCCTAAGCTTACACACTACTTAACCTAAATTATCCTAAGGACAGACACACACATGTCCGAGGGAGGACTCGAACCTCCGCCGGGACCTGCCGCACAGTCCATGACTGCAGAGCCTTAGACCGCTCGGCTAATCCCGCGCGGCTCTACTAGGTCATTTATATATATTGTGAAAAGCAATGGCCCCATAACGCTCCCCCGTGGCACGCTAGAAGTTACTTTAACGTCTGTAGACATCTTTCCATTGAAAACAACATGCTGTGTTCTGTTTGCTAAAAACTCTTCAATCCAGCCACACAGCTCGTCTGATATTCCGTAGGCTCTTACTTTGTTTATCATGCGACAGTGCGGAACTGTATCGAACGCCTTCCGGAAGTCAAGGAAAATGGCATCTACCTGGGAGCCTGTATCTAATCTTCTCTGGGTCTCATGAACAAATAAAGCGAGTTGGGTCTCACACGACCGCTGTTTCCGGAATCCATGTTGATTCCTACAGAGTAGATTCCGGGTTTCCAGAAATGACATGATTCCCGAGCTAAAAACATGTTCCAAAATTGTACAACAGACCGATGTCAGAGATATAGGCCTGTAGTTTTGCGCATCTGCTCGACGATCATTCTTGAAAACTGGGACTACCTGTCCTGTTTTACAATTATTTTGAACCTTTCTTTCCTCTAAAGACTCGTGGTACACTGCTGTTAGAAGGGTGGCACGTTCTTTCGCGTACTCTGTGTAGAATAGAATTGGTATCCCGTCAGGTGCAGTGGACTTCCCTCTGTTGAGTGATATCAGTTGCTTTTCTATTCCTTGGACACTTATTTCGATTCAGGCATTTTGGTCCCATAACACTCCCCTGTGGCACGCCAGAAGTTACTTTAACGTCTGTAGACGTCTTTCCATTGAGAACAACATGCTGTGTTCTGTTTGCTAAAAACTCTTCAATCCAGCCACACAGCTGGTCTGATATTCCGTAGGCTTTTACTTTGTTTATCAGGCGACAGGGCGGAACTATATCGAACGCCTTCCAGAACTCGAGGAAAATGGCATCTACCTGGGAGCCTGTATCTAATATTTTCTGGGTCTCATGAACAAATAAAACGAATTGGGTCTCACACGGTCTCTGTTTCCGGAATCCATGTTGATTCCTACAGAGTAGATTCTGGGTTTCCAGGCATGACATGATAGGCGAGCAAAAAACATGTTCCAAAATCTACAGGGTTATTACAAATGATTGAAGCGATTTCACAGCTCTACAATAACTTTATTATTTGAGATATTTTCACAATGCTTTGCACACACATACAAAAACTCAAAAAGTCTTTTTAGGCATTCACAAATGTTCGATATGTGCCCCTTTAGTGATTCGGCAGACATTAAGCCGATAATCAAGTTCCTCCCACACTCGGCGCAGCATGTCCCCATCAATGAGTTCGAAAGCATTGTTGATGCGAGCTCGCAGTTCTGGCACGTTTCTTGGTAGAGGAGGTTTAAACACTGAACGTTTCACATCACTATGCGTGAAACTTGCCCGCACGCGTTCAACCGTTTCTTCGCTCACTGCAGGCCGACCCGTTGATTTCCCCTTACAGAGGCATCCAGAAGCTTTAAACTGCGCATACCATCGCCGAATGGAGTTAGCAGTTGGTGGATCTTTGTTGAACTTCATCCTGAAGTGTCGTTCCACTGTTATGACTGACTGATGTGGGTGCATTTCAAGCACGACATACGCTTTCTCGGCTCCTATCGCGATTTTGTCTCACTGCGCTCTCGAGCGCTCTGGCGGCAGAAAACAGAAGTGCGGCTTCAGCCGAACAAAACTTTATGAGTTTTTCTACGTATCTGTAGTGTGTCGTGACCATATGTCAATGAATGGAGCTGCAGTGAATTTATGAAATCGCTTCAATCATTTGTAATAGCCCTGTACAACAGATCGATGTCAGAGATATAGGCCTGTAGTTTTGAGCATCTGCTGGACGACCCTTTTTTAAAACTGGAACTACCTGTGCTCTTTTCCAATAATTTATGCAATACATGTTATTAGCACTGCCGGCCGGGATGGCCGAGCGGTTCTAGGCACTACACTATGGAACCGCGCGACCGCTACGTTCGCAGGTTCGATACGTGCCTCGGGCGTGGATGTGTGTGATGTCCTTAGGTTTAAGTAGTTCTAAGTTCTAGGGGACTGATGACCTCAGCAGTTAAGTCCCATAATGCTCAGAGCCTTTTTTATTTTTTATTAGCGCTGTCGATTAGTAATCTTCGTTAGCTGAAAATTCCATCAGAGAATTTCATAAAACTGAAATGTATGTTTTGAGAGCAGGAGAGGGCGTTTTGTCGCACTGTGTCTCATAATTCGCGACAAGTTAATTACATTTCCAGTGTCCCGGGGCCGCGTCGTCTGGCAGAGTCGGGGAAGTCCCGGAGGGATACGCCCAGAAATTTGGACGGCGCCCTCTAATTGGCCCTGATTCAATAAGCAGCTCCGCGGGATTCGGCGCGATTGGTTGTTAATGGCTGTCGCGGCCAGGCGAGACCGTGCCAGGCTTCTTGCTGGCGGCGCGGTGTGGCGCGGGGCTGCATAAGCAATGCGAACCGGCGGCGGTAGGGTCGATAGCGCCGGGCCCCCTCGGTTTTCTTTCGCTCCGACTCACTTCGGAAATCGCGCGAGTCACATGAAACAGCGCGACCGCCCAGGCGGGACGACTGAGCGGGTGGGGGGGGGAGGGGGAAGGGGGGAGGAAATGGCTCTTTAAACGGGAGCGCGCGGTCGCAGATTGTCCATGAATTATTCAGTGGTCGCCGAGGCACGCCCTTGTCGCGGAGGGCAGGGTAGAGGGAGAGCGGCGGCTAGGGGTGGGGAGGCAGAACCGTCCAATTAGGGGGCAGCTGAGGCGGCCGCCAGCTGCGGCCATCGGAGGAGCTACCCCTCACAGTTTCCGGCAACTGGGTCACCAGCGCGGGTCCGCATTTATTGCTCGGTTTTGGTAAGGCGCCGGGCCCCGACAACTGTGCAAAACTCGCCTTTTTAGGGTACAGCTAGTTAGCGACTTTACATCTATCTATACTCCGCAAGCCACCTGACGGTGTGTTGTGGAGGGTACCTTGTGTACTTCTATCGGTTCTCCCTTCTATTCCAGTGTCGTATTGTTCGTGGAAAAAAGGATGGTCGGTATGCCTCTGTGTGGGCTCTAATCTCTCGGATTTTATCCTCATGGTCTCTTCGCGAGATATACGTAGGAGGGAGCAATATACTGCTTGACTCTTCGGTGAAGGTATGTTCTCGAAACTTCAACAAAAGCCTGTACCGAGCTACTGAGCGTCTCTCCTGCAGAGTCTTCCACTGGAGTTTATCTATCATCTCTGTAACGCTTTCGCGATTATTAAATGATCCTGTAACGAAGCGGGCTGCTCTCCATTGGATCTTATCTATCTCTTCTATCAACCCTATCTGGTACGGATCCCACACTGCTGAGCAGTATTCATGCGGTGGACGAACAAGCGTACTGTAACCTGCTCCCTCTGTTTCCGGACTGCATTTCCTTAAGATTCTTCCAATGAATCTCAGTCTGGCATCTGCTTTACCGACGATCTACTTTATATGATCATTCCATTTTAAATCACTCCTAGTGCGTATTCCCAGATAATTTATGGAATTAACTGTTTCCAGTTGCTGACCTGCTATATTGTAACTAAATGATAAGGGATCTTTCTTTCTATGTATTCGCATTGCCATTCCCTGCACCATGCGTCAATTCGCTGTAGATCCTCCTGCATTTCAGTACAATTTTCCATTGTTACAACCTCTCGATATACCACAGCATCATCCGCAAAAAGACTCAGCGAACTTCCGATGTCATCCGCAAGGTCATTTATGTATATTGCGAATAGCAACGGTCCTACGACACCCCCCTGCGGCACACCTGAAATCACTCTTACTTCGGAAGACTTCTCTCCATTGAGAATGACGTCCTGCGTTCTGTTATCTAGGAACTCTTCAATCCAATCACACAATTGGTCTGATAGTCCATATGCTGTTACTTCGTTCATTAAACGACTCTGGGTAACTGTATCGAACGCCTTGCGGAAGTCAAGAAACACGGCATCTACCTGGGAACCTTTATCGGCGGTTTCTCTTATTCTTCACACGACTATTGTTGTTGTTACAGTCTTCATTAAGAAGACTGATTTCCACGCTTACCGAACGGTGTTTTACAATATTACCCAAGTTGCTTCTGAATTACTTGACCAGCATCAGCCCTTATCCTGAATTTCATAGAGACAGAGAAGGTACAAGACAACAGCTACTGAAATATGCAATATTAGAGACGTAACCCGCCGTAATGTTTATTTAGATATTCCCGGACTACTGTCTGGAGCATGTGTCTGTCATCAGCTACACCATCAGATTATTTGACTTGTCGCTCTAACGAAGTAGGCGAGTGTCAGCAATATATCTCGTGGTCTTATCGTGGCGTGTTTATCTTCTGCCGTTAGGTCAGACGATAGAAATGCCACTTGCACCCTTAGAGTAGCAGATTGACGGCGACCAGCTTTAAAAAGAACTTGATTAATTTTCACACACATTTATTAAAATAATAACAAGCATATACATTACGTAACTTGATTCTGGATGCTGTTTACAATTGACAATCTGAAGTTCCTATGGTCTTGGTACGTTAATCTTAGTTTCTCTTATCTCTGATACTTGACAAAGTGTCTGTTCATTTATCTTCATGGCTATGTACAGGAATATTGTAATCTTATTAGGTGCAGACTGAAACTTGACTATAGACTGGTACAGACTAATGCAGACTGGTACAGACTGGTGCAGACAAATGCAGACTGACTAATCGGAGGTCTGTACACTCGTTATAATACCTCGTGCGTTAATGTATCACTGCACGAGTGTGATCCACGAGGGGAAAAGGTTCTACATTAGCAGCAATCTCATTGGCTGCGTTACATATTAATTCGCGGATCGGGGGAACCAGAATTTGGTCCGTCTCTAAGGCAGCGCCATCTCGAAGTGCAGAGATGGACGAGCGCTGCTCCTGCGCTCTTGTGCTTAGTGGGACACGCTCTACTGGGAAAGTAGTGCACGCGCTGACTACGCGGAACTATGTACACAACAAGTTCCTAACTATTGCCTCCTAGAATAACTCCGAAAGTATGATAGTAGTTGAAAAATTTGTGGGACAAATGTTGCATGCCATAATGGCGGCCGTAATATGACGTTGGTGTTTAGTTGCCAGGTGAGGTCGCATGAGAGATATGAATGTCAACTTTGTATTTTTGCATACAATAGTTCGGTACCTATTTTCTGATAGCAGCTGTCGAGACGAATCCATTGATGTGTAACAGTAAGGTCTTCGAAGGTCAACGAAGGTCACAAAGGTGGTATGAACGTCGATTTACAGAAGGTATTCGAAGTGATGACCATCGGTGTCAATGCAGTGCTGCAATCTTCTTATCATGGATTGAGTGGTATTCCTTATCACTCTGGCACTTATCGAAGCACATACTCTGACAATTCTCTCTCGTATATCATGCAAACAGTAAATATTCGCCGAATACAGCGAATCCATTTAACGTGCCATTGACATGTAAACACCATTCGACAGTTTCACAATACAATACTAATACGTACGGTAAGACTAGTATCGTCCAATCAAGCGAATATGAATGATGTATTCCTTCGAAGAACAAGTCGATATGCTTCTCATTTACGGAGAATGCCAACGAAATTTAGTGAGAGCTAGAGACTTATACACTGAAGGATATCCTCAACGTACTCACCCTAAACGTCGTACATTTAAACATGTGTATGATGAATTGAGAGCAACTCGATCGTTAACGCATCGGATACATATCCGGCAAAGGAAAATTACTAACGAGGAAACGGAAATTGGTACTCTTGCCACTGTGGTTCGAGGTCCTTGTCTTAGTTTGCGTCAAATCGCAAGAAAATATGGCATGAGCCAGAGTAGTGTTGTTCTTGTTCTACATAGCTATATATATCATCCTTTTTTGGAAATTTGTGGATACACCGGTTCTCGACAGATCACCGAAGTTACGCGCTGTCGGGCGTGGCCGGCACCTGGATGGGTGACCATCCGGGCCGCCATGAGCTGTTGCCATTTTTCGGGGTGCACTCAGCTTCGTGATGCCAATTGAGGTGCTACTCGACCGAATAGTAGCGGCTCCGGTCAAGGGAAACCATCACAACGACCGGGAGAGCGGTGTCCTGACCACACGACCCTCCTATCCGCATCCTCACCTGAGGATGACACTGCGGTCGGATGGTCCCGATGGGCCACTTGTGGCCTGAATCCGGAGTGCATTTCATCGAAGGAAATCTTAATGGTAGGAAGTACACCACATTCCTGCAAGAAACATTAGATCTGTTATTGGAAGCCGGCCGTTGTGGACGAGGGTTTCTAGGCGCTTCAGTCTGGAACGGTGTGATCGCTCGGTCACAGGTACGAATCCTGCCTCGGGAATGGATGCGTGTGATGTCCTTAGGTTAGTTAGGTTTAAGTACTTCTAAGTCTAGGGGACTGATGACCTCAGATGTTAAGTCCCATAGTGCTCAGAGCCATTTGAACCAGTTTTTGTTATTGGAAGAAATACCGAACAAGGAACAGAATATCGTATCAACACGATGGGTGTCTGGCCCATTTTTCGCTGATGGCTAGAAATAAGTTCCAGATACGATTCCCAAATCGTTGGATTGGACGTGGAGGAGATGTGTCGTGACCGGCTCGCTCGCCGGACTTGACGCCCCTGGAATTTTCCTTGTGGGGATTCGTAAAAGACATTGTTCCAAATACGCCTGAAGATATGCGAGAGAGAATTGTCAGAGCATATGCTTCGATAATTGCCGAAGTGATAAGGAAAACCACTCAATCCATCATAATAAGATTGCAACACTTCATTGAAACCAATGGTCATCACTCCGAACGCCTTTTGTAAATGGGCGTTCGTGCCAACTTTGTGACCTTCGTTGACCTTCAAAAACCTTACTGTTACACATCATTGGATTCGTCTCGATAATTCTATCAGAAAATAAGTACCCAACTGTACCACTATAACATCCCATTGAAATTAAAAAAAAAGTTGACCATCGTATCTCTGACTCGACCTCACTTAGCAACAAAAACCAACGTTATATTAAGACCCCCGTTCTCCCATGCAACTTTCGCTCCACAAACTTTTCAGCTTCTATCATACTTTCAGAGCTATTCTTGGTGGCAGTAGTTAGTGACTCGCCTTGTGTAGGCCGGCCGGATTGGCCGAGAGGTTCTAGGCGGTACAGTCTGCAACCGCGCGACCGCTACGGTCGCAGGTTCGAATCCTGCCTCGGGCATGGGTGTGTGTGATGTACTTAGGTTAGTTAGGTTTAAGTAGTTCTAAGTTCTAGGGGACTGATAACCACAGCAGTTAAGTCCCATAGTGCTCAGAGCCATTTCACTTTGTGTAGAGGTAGACAAGGTATAAAATGGCAGTGCAATGGCGGAGCTGACAAGCAACGCTCCGTGAAATAACAGCACAAACCAATGTGGGACCTACTGGGAACCTATCCATTGGAACAGTGCGAATAAATTTGGCGTTATTGGGCTGTACCAGCAGACGACTGACGGGAGTACTTTTGCTAATAGCACCATTTCGCCTGCAACCTCTGCCGGGCTCCTGACCATGTCAGTTGGACAGGAGATGACTGGAAAACCGTGGACTGGTCAGATCACTGCCGATTTAACTTGGTAAGAGCTGATGGTAGAGTTCTAGCGTGGTGCAGACCCCACGAAGCCATAGACCCAGTTTGTCAACAAGGCACTGTGCAAGCTGGTGAAGGCTGTGTTCACACCAAATGGTCTGGGTCCTCTGGTTCCACTAAGCTGATCATTCACTGGAAGTGGTTATGTTGTCAAAAGCAGTGTTTATGTAAGTTTCTAAGACTGTGTTGTTGAAAATCATGACGGGAAGCCAGAGCTATCGGGAACTGTTGACACGTACTGTCTGCTGCTCAGAAGGATGCACGTGGCAGGAAAGTGGCTGTACGTATTGACGTGATGCACGGCAGAATGTTACGCTCTGATCTAAAACTATCGTTAATGCAACATCGTACAATGAAACGCGCACAGCTAGGCTATAATGAAGTTTACCGATAGGGCAAGAATTTCTGAACGGCTAATCCCACCCCCCTATAGGCAGTCGCGGGACAGCAGGGGGAGGGAAGTGCAGCGCTCCCACTCCGGCTCACCCTTCGCAGGCATTCTTCCGAGGTGCGGACTGTAGGTTCAAAAATGGTTCAAATGGCTCTGAGCACTATGGGACTTAACGAGGCCATCAGTCCCCTAGAATTAGAACTATTTAAACCTAACTAACCTAAGGACATCACACACATCCACGCCCGAGGCAGATTCGAACCTGCGACCGTAGCAGCACCGCGGTTCCGAACTGAAGCGCCTAGAACCGTTCGGCCACAACGGCCGGTGCGGACTGTAGGTCTCGCAGGTGCTCACAGGTACACACGATGACCACACAAAGGCATATCCTCTGATTTTACTCGATTAGTATTGCAGCTGACGATGAAAACAGGATTCAGTACCTTAATGTTGAAACGTTAGAACACACTATAACGAAGCATCATTAGTGCGGGAAACTAAAAATCCATAAAAATTATAAAAATAGATGTATTAATGTGTATATGTATACTCGTATGTATGTATGTCCCATATATCCTCCAAAGCTATTGGATCGATCTCCACCGGACTTGGAACACGTAGCGTGTAATGTCTGGAAAAATCACCGGAGGCGGTGAGGGGAGGGGGGAGGCGAGGAGGTTGAGGGTAAGAGCGACCCACCTATCAAAAGAGGAAGGATTGGCGATGTAAAAGCAGTGTAGCTCACGGCGCGAGACTACCCATAATTTAATCATCCAGTACTCGAGAACGAGTGCACTTAGCAACTTGCAACAAACTTGACACATAATTTCAAACCTTTACGAAATATTTTCTCGCTGACATCCCACACAAGATGATGAAAGGTAAAAAGTTTACCACCTACGACACTTTCGCTGTTCGTACAGTAAAACTGCCGCATGAAGCATGACGTATCAACTAATTGTATTCGTGACACATTTTGCAAACAGTATTCACATATACCACTGAATATACCAAAAAAATTACATCATTGTACGACACATAGTTCAGGAGATATGACGCCATAAGCACTCAGATGTGTGAGAAACTGCCGCATCAGCCTAGACGTTTTAATTTGTTACTTCTTAACTATTAACTCCATTCGTCACACATTTCGCAGACAGTAGCCCCATATACCACTGGGTGCACCTGCAAAATTATGACTTTGTACAGCACATACTTCAGGAGATAAGACATCATAATCATTGAACTATATGAAAATGCTGTTCGCTTGACATACACTCCTGGAAATTGAAATAAGAACACCGTGAATTCATTGTCCCAGGAAGGGGAAACTTTATTGACAAATTCCTGGGGTCAGATACATCACATGATCACACTGACAGAACCACAGGCACATAGACACAGGCAACAGAGCATGCACAATGTCGGCACTAGTACAGTGTATATCCACCTTTCGCAGCAATGCAGGCTGCTATTCTCCCATGGAGACGATCGTAGAGATGCTGGATGTAGTCCTGTGGAACGGCTTGCCATGCCATTTCCACCTGGCGCCTCAGTTGGACCAGCGTTCGTGCTGGACGTGCAGACCGCGTGAGACGACGCTTCATCCAGTCCCAAACATGCTCAATGGGGGACAGATCCGGAGATCTTGCTGGCCAGGGTAGTTGACTTACACCTTCTAGAGCACGTTGGGTGGCACGGGATACATGCGGACGTGCATTGTCCTGTTGGAACAGCAAGTTCCCTTGCCGGTCTAGGAATGGTAGAACGATGGGTTCGATGACGGTTTGGATGTACCGTGCACTATTCAGTGTCCCCTCGACGATCACCAGTGGTGTACGGCCAGTGTAGGAGATCGCTCCCCACACCATGATGCCGGGTGTTGGCCCTGTGTGCCTCGGTCGTATGCAGTCCTGATTGTGGCGCTCACCTGCACGGCGCCAAACACGCATACGACCATCATTGGCACCAAGGCAGAAGCGACTCTCATCGCTGAAGACGACACGTCTCCATTCGTCCCTCCATTCACGCCCGTCGCGACACCACTGGAGGCGGGCTGCACGATGTTGGGGCGTGAGCGGAAGACGGCCTAACGGTGTGCGGGACCGTAGCCCAGCTTCATGGAGACGGTTGCGAATGGTCCTCGCCGATACCCCAGGAGCAACAGTGTCCCTAATTTGCTGGGACGTGGCGGTGCGGTCCCCTACGGCACTGCGTAGGATCCTACGGTCTTGGCGTGCATCCGTGCGTCGCTGCGGTCCGGTCCCAGGTCGACGGGTACGTGCACCTTCCGCCGACCACTGGCGACAACATCGATGTACTGTGGAGACCTCACGCCCCACGTGTTGAGCAATTCGGCGGTACGTCCACCCGGCCTCCCGCATGCCCACTATACGCCCTCGCTCAAAGTCCGTCAACTGCACATACGGTTCACGTCCACGCTGTCGCGGCATGCTACCAGTGTTAAAGACTGCGATGGAGCTCCGTATGCCACGGCAAACTGGCTGACACTGACGGTGGCGGTGCACAAATGCTGCGCAGCTAGCGCCATTCGACGGCCAACACCGCGGTTCCTGGTGTGTCCGCTGTGCCGTGCGTGTGATCATTGCTTGTACAGCCCTCTCGCAGTGTCCGGAGCAAGTATGGTGGGTCTGACACACAGGTGTCAATGTGTTCTTTTTTCCATTTCCAGGAGTGTATGTTTGGAATATGTATACAAATAAGCGTCAGATATGTTAACTATGTATGAAATATATTGGACATCCGCGTATGCGAGCAAAGACACGGGCAGAAAGCTCCTCCTAAACCTCTAGAAGGATTCCAATCAAGTTTGGTACATATTAGTTACAATCTGGAAAGAAATGCTCTAGGGGTAGGAACCACCAACCTCCTACTGGAGTGAGTGTGATAACGTGGAGAGAGAAGGGAGAAAGAGGAGAAGAACAGTCAGTGTAGGGGAAGGAGGTACAGACGGAAGGAGGAGGAGATGGACAATGATACAATGATAGGGGAGGAGTAAATGGACTGAGAGATGGGAGAGGAGGAGATGGAGAGAGAGAGAGAGAGTGGGAGGGGTGGGGGGGGGGGGAGAAGAGGAGACAGATACAGAAATGAAAGGAGAGGTGATTAACGGGAGTGGGGGAATGGGGAGATGGGCATACTCTTAGAGAGGGGGAGGAGAAGATGGACAGAGGGTAGCGGTGGAGGAGGTGGACAGAGAGAGGGGGAAAGAGGAGGTGAACTAATGGGAGATTGGGATACATAAATACCCGGGCACCACAGCGTACTCACACAGTCTCCATACAAAATTGCCTTAATATCCAGACAACGGAACTTTATATCCAGTTCCACCAAATCAAAAGAATGGAACGACAGCACAGTTTGGTATAGCATATAAATCAAGTACATTAATTACATATCGTAAATTACTCCTCTTTCTTTCTTTATTTTCGTTTTGTTACGGAACAGCCCTTAGTTTTTAACCAATCCCGCAAATAGGTCGGTAGAGCAGTAACATACGATTCATTTCATTTCCATGAAATATATCACCAGCAAAATAAAATACTGAATGTTGTTTCTCTGCCACCTCAAAATAACTAATTTTTGTTTTCTTTTGTTTCAGGTAAGCCACCATGGATGATCAATGTGACAACCTACTACGCCAACGTCCGTTGAGGTAATTCCGCCACTACAAGCACTTTGCGCCTCACTCAGTTTCGTAAATTCGCACTGAGCTGGTGCGTGTCTACGAGCACAAAGTGTGAAATACCTATAGCTTATATCGACGACATCCGAGTTCCTGGTACAGCGGCTGCGGCATACAGAAGGTGGCACGTTCAGGGATGCCTGGAATAGACAGTCATCAGCAGAAAGCAGTTTCACGCAGCGTGACACGCGGCCAATTCAGGAACGCTGTTGCGTTCCCGCATTTCCTGTTTTATGAAATGCCTTCACTGTTGAGGTATTCCATACAAATTTATTTTATCCGGCAAGAAGTGTTGGAGCGGGGGAGTGGAAGGTACTGATGGTTTTACTTGAGAAATGTACTCCATTATTCATTAATAGAAACTATGAATAGAAACCGCATTTAAACTTCGCATGTTACTACAAGGGCGAATTAACGCTGACTGATCACAACAGGTAGATCTCAAAATATGTGTATTACATTTGGTTGCAGAACAAATCTTTAATCCTACACTGATATAAAAACGCATAGCTGTAGTTTCTCGTGCACATTACAGTAAAAAAAATAAATAAATAACAAATTCAGGCATTTTTTCACGATTGCCATCGACAAGTGAATACGTCTAAGTGTTATTCGTCGGATTTTGTGTTGTGAGCGAAATGACACTGTGGTATACACCACTTCTAACAAACACCGAACAACGCGCTCCAGTACGCGGCCGCCAAATACGAGGCCTGTTCAGAAAGTAAGCTCCGATTGATTGCCAAATTGAAACCACAGTGAACATCAGAAATGTTTTACTTGTAACAATTAGCTACACCTTTCAGCTACTTCTCTACGTAGTCGCCGTTCTGACTTAGACTTTTGTCATAGCGTTGTACCAACTTTTCAATAGCCTCATCATAGAAGGCAGCCGCCAGTGCTTTCCGCCAATTCTCCACGCTGGCGTACACCTCGTTGTCTGTGTCAAAATGTTGTCTTCAAAGACAGCGGTTCATGTGACCAGAGATGAAACTCAGGGGGAGACAATTGCGGACTGTATTGTGGGTAATCTCACATTTCCATTTGAAAACGATGCAGGAGCATCTTCATTGCCCCTGCAGAATGCGGCTGAGAATTGTCTTGAAGAAGAAACAGCACGACAGTTATGTAATGTTAGCTGCATAGCTTCAGGCGAAATTTCTCACCAGGCCCTCGTACTTGGCGGCAGACACTATTTTCTAGACATCTTTACGCACTCACTGCGAGCTCAGAAATGAGAAGAGCGACGTGATGCTAACTGGGGTTTTACTAGAGACACTACCCAACACATCTGTGCAAAGCTTTATCGGATTTTCATAGTCGTTTACATTTCGCGACCGATCGGAGCTTACTTTCTGAACGCCCCTCGTACATCGCTGGACGCACTTCTCTGGGCGACCCGCTGCTTCCATCGCTGGCCGTCTTCACACGCACGCTCCCTTACGTGGCCGAGAAATACATCGCTGGCCGCACTTCTCCGGGCGGCTCGCGGCTACCATCGCTGGCCGCCTTCGCGCGCGCGCGTTAGTCAGCACACAGCAATTGGCTACGCCAGGAAACACAGCGATTGGTTTTCCCTGGAAAACAGCGACCCCAGCCGACGGCTCCATTAACTAGAAAGCCTTATATAAACCCGGCCGCCGCCGCAAACGACAGTTCTCATCGGGAAGTGCAGTACGCCGTGTTCCAGCTGCTTGTAGATGACTCGCCGCACCACTAGAGGTTACCTGGCTGCTCGGCGGAAATCTAGCGACTTCACTTGGAGAGACTGAACTTCACTGGACTTGGGAATAATTACGGGACGTGCACCCCGCTATGCACATTTGGACATTGGTATAATCAAACTTTAATTATGCATTACTTCTGAGTGTGAGCCTGGGTAGACGCTTGGCTAACATAATTGTTAAAAAGTGATTTGTGATATAATAAACCAGACTGATCGAGGTTATTGTGTTATTCCTGGTTATAACAGACACAGAAAGTGGAACGCCGTTACTGCATCAAATTTTATTTTAAGCTTCGCTATTCTCAAGTTAAAACAGTGTTCAAGATTCTACAAGTGTTTGGGAACTATCAATGGGTACTATACAGGCAAAGGAACCGTACAATCCCTCCAAAGATCGCTCTTCATCAGTGAACAGTGCATCTCGTTAAGGCAGGCCCTCAACATCATACTGATCACGTAAGACCATGCTGATGCAGGATAGACAAATCACGATCAGCAAACTTGCAGATGAGGTTAGAATTAGCATTGGATCCGTTCATTGCATTTTAATGGAACATTTGGATCTCAGGACAACTTGTCCCATATTTGCTAGCAACTCAGCAGAAGCACCTTCGTTCGGAGATGGCACAACACATGCTGGATACTGTGAACAATAGTCCCAACTTTCTTAACAGAGTGATCACTGGTGACGAGTCCTGGGTTTATGGCTTTGACCCAGTGATAGCAGAGAAAGAATCCACCATTCTCGAGACCAAAAAAAAAAAAAAGCGAGGCATGTGTGCAGCAAAGTCTTCTTTGGTTCCAGTGACGTGGTCCTTTATAAATACGCCCCATAAAGTACTAACGTCAATTAGGAGTACTAGAAGGAGGTGTTGCGTCGCCTTTGAGATACAAACAGCCGGACTCTGGACAGCGGAAATCTGGCACCTTCGGCACGTTAATAAACCCGCTCTTCGTTCTCAGTTAATTCAGAGCTGGTTTGTCGGCCTACCTACTCATCTGAAGTAGCTTTTAGTGATTTCTGTCTTTCCCCTAAACTGGAAAAGATTCTGAAAGAGACCATATTTCAGAACAGGGAAAACATTGGAAATGAGCGTTTGGCGTCATTGGGCGGGAGGCACCTTGCGGGGCAGGTCCGGCCGCCTTGGTCCTGGTCTTATTACATTCGACGCCATAACGGGCGACCTGCGCGACGGATGGGGATGAAATGATGATGAAGGCAACTGTCCCTGAGCGGAGAAAATATCCGACCCAGCCGGGAATCGAACCCGGCCCATAGGACGGCAATCCGTCACACTGACCACTCAGCTATCGGGGCGCACCAGGGAAAACATTGTGCAGAATTCAAAGGAGCAGCTGCCATTATACCAAAAGAGGTTTTCCAGCGAAGATTCCAGGAGTGGCAGCAGCGTTGGGAGAAAGGTGAGCAGAAAGTGAAAGATGACTAGTTTCAAAAAACTTGTATCTGAATGTAGAGTGATTTAATAGATAAAAGTAGGATACTTTTTTGAAAAGCCCTCGTATTATCAAAGCATAGCGATACAGGAAAGACGATAACTGAGTGCTAATGGCCAATATTAAAACTCAAAACATTAAGAGTAATTTCCAGGGAATCCTTTAGAGTGAATATTCACACAAAACTTCACACAAGAACATACATGGTGTGTACATCAGTTCACTACGGACACAACGAAATGGTTGCGTACTTTGGTACAACTGGCACACTGAACGTTGCATACTCACAGGAACTGTCACAAGGACGTAATGCGGTGTACATAATTTCATCTGAAACACATCGAGATGATGTATACTCCGGCGCAACTGACACACAAAACCATAGACATTCACAGAAAACTCTACAGAAGAACAAACATGACATGTACGTCAGTTAAATTGAGACACACGGAAATTCTTGTCACAATAAAGCATGATATTTCTTTGCGACGCTCAAATACATGATAAGAGGCATAAATACACAACAACGCACAGTTAACATCACTTTTGACAAACATGAATAAACGAGAACGAAACAACATGTGATAAAAGGCCCTTGACATACGAGATATCAGCGAACTTACATAGCTTAACAAGACATTACCTCACGTGCGGTAGGCAGCACCAACACAGTCCCATGAACAACACGAACATAACATAGAAGACTGATAAAACCCCAAAAGACGCAACGATGCATAATGACCGACAGAACTAACCTGCAACAGCCCCAGCTAAACACCATACTAGAGTCATTGTGGGGTCATAATCCAGACACACACAGCAGTGAGAAAATGCAAAGCCCACAACTTACACAACGTCTAGCTAGGGTTCCGTATTCAGTACACTGCATCGAAGTAACGACAGGCCGACAGCCTGTTCCCGATTACTGCTCCACAACATCCGTGTGGTTCTCGTCTTCCGTGAATGACACCGGGAAGTGGGAGACAAGCAAACGGCATGGACTCGGTGCGGACAGTTCAGGACAACCCTCCATGCTCAGCGGTTGCGGCCATGACTTCAACGCACTAGTCGGCCACTACCCGAGGCACTGCGTTTCCTTCCTCGTTCTTAGGCAGACTCCTGACTGAAATCACGCACCAGCCAATGCTGCTTCACATCCGCCTCGCCTCAGCTTACCAGCGCTGTAGCATACTCGCGACAAGCCTCTCTGATGATTAATTCTTCTCGTGTTATCAACCGAGTGGTGGCGTCGTCTTGTCGCAACGTTTCAATGAGTTTCGTACCCATGATCTTCTGGCGAAGTGTCGGGATGCTGTGTTCTGCATATCTATATAGCTCCTTGGCCGTCGTCTGCTACTGTAGGCCGTTGTGTCTTCCCGATATATTCCATCCCACATTCACACTCAATAACTGTAAATGCCCGGCGTCTGCCACCCCAGCCGGTCTTTGGCTGAGCCAAGTATATCTTTGAATTTTTTCGGTGCGCGAAATAACGACCATCTTTCCCGCCAAGCAGCGATATAGATATGCAGAACACAGCATCCCGACATTTCGCCAGAAGATGATGGGTACGAAACTCATTGAAACGTTGCGACAAGACGACGCCACCACTCGGCTGATAACCCGAGAAGAATTCATCATTGGAATACGCCGAGAAAGATTGCAATCGCAAGCCTCTCTGATGTTGATTGCCAAAGATTTTCTATGGCGACGCAATAATTTGATTCAGCGGTGTGGAATCTTCTCCCGTTAGGAAGAGCAAATCGTTTGTTTAAGTCATAGTATCGGTTAGCCCTTAGTTCTTGTTATTATCATTTCTTGTCTTCTGGTGACCATTTTTTTTTTTTGTTCTTTTTGGTACCAGCGATACTCACTGGAATGGACTAAAGAAGAACTGAAAGGAAAAATGCAGCTACAGAATAAGATATATTAATGCGCATTTTGTTCATGAATGGAAGAAAAAAAATCGGGATCCTTTCATAGCACTTGTAAACCTGAAGGAACTGAATAGCATGCGAGTCTTGAAGTTTTCTGACGGTTAGAGTATTCCGTCGTTCCACAGCTTCTATCACATTTAAAAGGAGTAATAAAAATGGATGTACTAAACATCAGATCCAGAGATCTCTGAAAGCGAAAACATTAGATCAACCAAAGGAAGAGGAATGTTTCTTCAAAAATTGCCAGAATCGTGACGAGGCATAAAGCGAATGCATTCTTCCGGCCACTGGCGAAGATGGCAGCTCTGCTGGGGTCTGTTTAGATGATCTGCTTTTGCGAAAGACGGGTGTTTGCCAAATTCCTTGTCAGTTTAGTAAAAGTTATATAAGACAAACCACACATTCTCTACAAGGACGGTACACCGAACGGCAGTGACATACACGCCTTCTACAGCTCAACAGATTTGCGGTAGTTTGGTGAGGACTGTGTCCATAGTCTTAGTGTAACGACTGAATGAAGTCATGCAGCATTTGACTGTTGGAAATATTATTTATTGCGGATGCAGTTGCGACGCATAGTTATTGTCAAACACAGTGGGATGTTGAAACCCACTGTACAGCATTAACTTTTGACATGCTAGAACGTACCTCCCAACACTTCGAAAACAAATACATGGCTTCTGGCAACTACGTTCCAGCACGTCACAGGTAATGTCGTAGAATGCGTTTCCATATCTCTCTTGCCTGACGATAGCTATGCGTCGAAACTGCGATCGGAATAAATAATATTTCTAACACGCAGATGTGGAATGACTTCATTCAACAGATCTGCAATAGCTGAAAACTGTATTTCCACTGCCCATTCTTTGTATTTCTATTTCCACTGCCCATTCTTTGTATTTCTATTTCCACTGCCCATTCTTTGTATTTCGAGAGGATAAAGGACACAGCCTCAACTTGCTGAGATAAGCTCTGGAAATGCAATTGGCAGTCAGCCCGCTTAACTGCGACGAGGGTTTCCAGCTGGAAAATTTATGCAAACCACTCATTTCACTTCGGAACTCTCAGAGGAATTATATGATCCTGGGTTTTCGCTGCCTGACATTCCAATACCCGCGATCAATTTTCATAATTAACTGTAATTTGTAACCACCGTCGATCTGCTGATTCGCCACTTGCTACATATTTATCATGGATGCACAAGTTCGATCTAGCACTAGGTCACCAGCCGAGCGGTTCTAGGCGCTACAGTCTGGAACCGCCTGACCGCTACGGTCGCAGGTTCGAATCCTGCCTCGGGCATGGATGTGTGTGATGTCCTTAGGTTAGTTAGGTTTAAGTAGTTCTAAGTTCTATGGGACTGATGACCTCAGAAGATAAGTCCCGTAGTGCTCAGAGCCATTTGAACCATTTAGCACTAGGGCGTTTGTGCTGACCGTTTAATCTGTGGCGTATGCTCATTTTATTCCAAGGTATATCTTCGAATAACGTGTTTTTAGCTTTTTGACTTATAAATATTCATAACTGGACACACAGAACTAAGTCGCCGATTCGCCTTGAATGTTGTAAGGTCAACAGCCTACATATAGAAAGAGGACGTGTTGCTGTCCCCGATGCACGTCTGGAAGATGGTGAAATTAACTGCATGTCCTTCGAAAACTTTGCTTGTACGAACCCAACTGATTCAATGACACGCTGTACCACGGGTACAGGTAACCAGTATGATATGGAGTTTCCAGATTTTCGAAAAGCTTTTTGATTCAGTGCCACACCATTTGATGAAGAAAAGATATTGACACTGGGTATCTAACCAGAGTTGCTCTGGTACTAAAAATTTCTTTTCAGACCTAACGCAGCGCCTCTGCAGAGACAGATCTCCTTTTCCCCAGGAAAGTGTAGCATGGCCATTACCGTACGTGTTGTATCTTCATAACACAACATGCACTATTAGTTAGGAACTTAGACTTGTCGTAGATGATGCGGTTTTCAATGAAGATGTTTTTTCTGTACTGTTTCTAATGAAAACCTGACTGCTTAGCGTTATAGAGCGGAAATAAATTAGTGTATTCCAAAAAACATAAAGATGTAATATCATTTCACATTTCTGAGTCACAACTTTTGCCATCCTCGTCAAACATATAGGGTGTTCGGAAATTCCCGTTACAAACTTTCAGGACTTGTAGAGGGGAGTGAGTACGTAATATTTTGAATAGGCACCCATATCCTGAAACGTCATCCAACGACGCTACAGAGCCTCAAAGGTATAGGCTCCACCGCCTGTAAATGTATGTTTATACAGGGTGATACCGTGTTGATGTTACAAACTTTCAAGGATGATGGGGAAGGATAAATGTATCAATCTGAGGTAATGATCCCTTTACCGGAAACAAATGAGTCGAAAACTCTAAACGAAAGCCGTTCTGATACCACTGTGAGTGGAATACATGTTCCGGTGTTCTTGTTATAAGGTATGGTAGGCCGCTTGAAGAAGGTAGAATGGACCAACACAATAAAAAGGTCCAGTAAATATGGGCTCTAAACGTATACCTTAACAGCTATGAGTTACGCCACTTGTTGACTTGTGTTTCACCCAAGCGAAGATAAACAATTGCTCATAGTTCTTCAGGTATGCGTTTTAGAGCCTACGTTTACTTGATATTTTTTCTTGGTTCGGCCCATACTACCACCTCTGAAAGTTTCTTATCCTACAATCCTCGCAACAACAAAACCCGCACATGTATTCCACTGTCACAGGAATCAGAATGATTTTCGCTTGTAACTTTCCACTTGTTCGTTTTCGAACTCTCAAACTGATACATTTACCCTTGTCCATCATCCTTGAGAGTTCGTAACATCATCACGGAATCACGCTGCATGTAAATACATTTACAGGCGACGGCGCTTATACCTCTGACGCTGTGTAGCGTCGTTGGTTGACCTTCCCGCACTCGGGTTACTATTCAAAATATTATGTATTCACTCTCCTCTACAAGTCCCAGAAGTTTGTAACATGAATTCCCGGACACCCTGGATATATGGGAGTGAGAATATGTGGAGATATGAAATAGAACGACAACAGCCCATATGTAGTTAAAGCGAATAGCATGCCTCGATTTACTGGTAGTGTGATATCCCACATTTTAAGTGTGAAACACTACTCGTATTATCTCCGCAGCAGATTACTTGTAAATTAACAAGCTTTCGAAGTTAGGAATGATATTAAATAATATTGATTATAATTTGATTCCTGATTTCATGTGTGTTGCATGGGCGAATGACAGATACCTGCCGGCCGCGGTGGTCTAGCGGTTCTAGGCGCTCAGTCCGGAAACGCGCGACTGCTACGGTCGCAGGTTCGAATCCTGCCTCGGGCATGGATGTGTGTGATGTCCTTAGGTTAGTTAGGTTTAAGTAGTTCTCAGTTCTAGGGGACTGATGACTTCAGATGTTAAATCCCATAGTGCTCAGAGCCATTTGAATCATTTTTTTTTTTTTTTGACAGGTACCAAATAGACAGTACTGATGCCCAGTTATATAGGTATTGTGGTAACTGCACTTTATTCAGAAATTAGTAATTTTCGCCAGCATGACGTTTTCAGTTGTAATGGTGCCATTCCTGCAATGTTTGGGCGGTCCTTCGTACATGAGTACATTGCAGAGGTGGCAGAGAACCTGTTCTGGCAAACTATCGCAGCTAAGCAACCTTACTTGATTTGAAATCAGTTACACACAAAATACATGCGAAATTTACCATAGTTTTAATTAAAAATGAAACGAGTCAGAAATTATGTTCATTATGTGGTTCTATTTGACATGAAATGAACAGAAACAGTTTTTTTTCCTTTGGCAAACAAAGATGTACGTTACATTTTTCACATTTTATTCGTGAACGTCCCTTGCATCCTGGAAATTTGCACCCGGTAGGCAGTGCACCACTTTCATGAAGAGGCAAGTGTTGTGTTCCATCATACTGAATCTCTTCAGGAGGCCTAGGTTCTCCTCGTCATCTTTGAACAGGTGATCTGTAGGTGTGGCAGATGGTCGGCCTCGTTTTATATTCGAGGTGTCCATACCACTTAACACTAGAACATCAGCCAGCTTCATACAGAAGTGTAGGAGATCCATTATTTTCTTCGTTGGTAGACCAACTGCATTGGCATTTTTCCTGTATGTGAGCCAGCTCTGTACCACAGCAAAATCTACAGCATGGAAAATAGCTCTGAGTGTCCATTTCTTTGACTTCATAAAAATTCTGTAGTATGACATCAGTTGATCAAAAAGATCAACTCCGCCCATGCCATGGTTGTAGCATTTTACAATTTCTGGTCGATCGATAGTAACATATTTACTTTCTTTTTTGTCGCAGCGTTCAACTTTGTTAATTTCTCCTTTTCCAATAAAATTAGAGCCTAGAACAACTGTTTTGTTGTCAACCCATTTTACCAGTGTTATGTCACCTGCGCTACAAATTTCTTCTGAAAATCCTCTTTACTTCTTCATTGCCTCCTTATCTGGTATTAGAGGAGGATTTGCAAAACGATTAACTCTGACAGTTCCAGCAGTACAATTTTTTTCTTGTTTCAACGCTTGGAAAAGCTTGTATGAAGAAAAGAAATTGTCAAAATATATCTTATGCCCCATTTGCTTTTTTTCTCTGGGCTACTGTTGGACCTTGGCCAAATTCCTTCAACAAAGATGTATGAAATTCAGTCGATGCTCCCTGATAAAGAATAAAATCATAGGCTTGTCCACTCTTACCACATAACATGTACATTTTGATACCCCACGGAGAAGGCTTTCCCTGAACAGATCATTGGTAACATACTTGCCTAAATAAGTTGAAGGAGAAAGTATTTCCTGTTCTTCAATACATTGTTCCCATTCGTAATATGAATCCAGTATATAGAGAGGACGATGACACCACTTGATGTCCTTTTTTCTGACGTATTTTACATCACTGAGCTCATTGTTGGTAAGTGGATCACTGTCTTGAATACCACTATCGTTGTTATCATTGTCACTGCACACACCACTTTCATTATTTGCAGTTGATTCATCATTGGTTTCTCCCCTGTTTATTTTGTCAGCCCCCACTCTCACTTCCTTCTCTCTTGAAGTACAGTAAGATTATACATCAGGAACTGATTCTTCATCTGATGATAAATCGAAATCGGACACCTCTCCATTCAGCAGCATCTCTAAAATGGCATCTGCATATCGCTCAATGTTGAAATGTTGTTTCTTCGACATGATGAACAGAACTGAAATATTCACAAATAATAATATCAGTAGTGGTATTTCCCTAAAATAATAATTTACAGTAGACCTAACGACATTGTCATCAACTGGAGCTTCAATGCTATGTGTATTTTCCTAATTGTTGCTCATAACAATACCTAGTAATACAACATACTTCATATGCTTTGAATAAATCCCAGTCAAAACTCATACAATCGTCAGGATAAAAAGAAACTGTTCCAACAAGCACTTCATGTGAAGGAAACACAAGATACTCAATGTCATGTAAAACATTGTTCTTGAGACCTCATGGCTACAATTGTGCACACAGAAAAACATCGCTTCTTTTTGTTGACCAAAACAAATGATTTTGAAATATATATTGTTGTAATAAATAAATCAAACATTCTACAATGTTCATGCAAAACAACAATACTGGTACTCAACTATACTGTGGGTTATAGCTTACCAAAGACTGCCAGGTACTTTCAAAGTCACAAACTGCTCTGCACTGCTACATTAATCTGTTGATATGTTTATAGCGCTGTACAACACATGGCAGCACTTGTGCACGGTGAAAAGAGTGAACATTCACAAATGTGTACATCAGCTCCCTATTGAGGAAAAATATTTCTATTGCAGTTAAGACGACGTGAAAATTAATGTACACAATTGTAACCACAAGGTCTGAAAGGGTTAACTGGCGTTAATTAGACATTTGAGATTTAGGGAAAATTACGGTCGCCAGTCCTATGGACAACTACTATAATAACTGGAAAAGAATGGTTAATGCACATATAATTAGCACTAACAGCGTGGCAACTGAAGGTTGATATGTGTTGTGTGAAAACTGAATGTTTGTCAGAAGTAATAAATTTCCCTACACTCTGACTTAATTTAGCAAAAGAATTAATAAAACCGGAAAATTGAAAGTTAATTTAGTGACTGAAATTAAGAGTGAACTTTGTTTCTGAAGCACTACGAAATTAAATAAAATAAGGTTAGTCTTGGGCTACCTCAACAATCGTCTCAAAAGAAACTTGAATCAACGCAATTTAGAAATAAGAGATTTAACTTTGGACTTGAATGAAATGATTTTGAACTGCCATACAGTTCTAAAACTTTACGTGCTTTCAGTCTTCCTTGTTGGTTGATTGAAGGTTTGAAGTCGTCGATCGAGGAGGTGGCGACAATCACTTATTGTCGGTCTTCACTGTTGCAGAAGCTGGATGTCGGCGCGCCTTCTTCTCGACACGGTCACCACGCAAAACGGGCTCTTCATGTGTGCCAGCTAATGTTTCCCGTCCGCGACACCGTGCCAGAAACTATCATAGCAAGTCGAGCGCAATTACATGCTGCCAAACCCCATAAGAGCGGCAACTCGTGGGAGCGTCACTCAACACACCTGCTCCAGCCAGATTCTGCTCTGCCCGCGCTCCACACGGCAGATTTAGCACCACCCAAGATCCTAAACACTTTGGTTCTCCACAAGACCTATCGATGTAATCATTCGATACCATAGTTTTCCCTAGGCAAGACCCAGCGTAAAAATACAAATAATATTTACAAAACAAACCAATTGTACATTGACATATATATATATATATATATATATATATATATATATAAATTTTAAAACAATTACAATATATAAAGACACAGAAATGTCATATCTTCAGGTAACAAAATAAGGAAAAAATTTATAGTACAATAGATGGAAATATGAGGATATGCATTTCCGGCGTTACAAATTTACCGTTCACTCAAGAGTCGTCAGCAATCAGTAATATATTGTTGCTCGTCCTGTCCATCATATTGTTGATGTTTATAGAGAACAAGAGCGGGCCAGTCACACTTACCTGTGGCCCTCACTAGGACACATTTGTCTCTACCGAATGTGGCCGCCAGTAACAATGTACTGGGTTCTACGAGGCGCATTCAATAAGTAACACAACACATTTTTTTATGCAATCATGTGTTTTCAGTATTCCATTACACCATTTTATTCCTTGCTCTTTTGGCTACAAAACCCTACTTTTAGAGACAATCACCGTTCAGGGCGACAACCTTACGCCACCTTACCGGGAGGGCCTGTTTGTCTGATTGGAACCACTGTACTGGTTGACGTCAGAGCGAACGTCTTGCTGCATGAATACCGTCCCCGTCATTCACGTACTACTCCCTGGGGAGTGCGTCCTCCATTGGGCCAAACAGATGGAAGTCGGAAGGAGCGAGCTCCGGGCTGCAGTGTGGATGAAGAAGAGCAGTCCAATGAAGTTTTGTGAGCTCGTATTAGGTTCCCAGACTTGTTTGAGGCCTTGCGTTGACATGGAGAACGAGAAGTTCGTTTGCACCATTGGACGACGAACACACTGAAAATGTTTTTTATATTTCCTGAGGGTAGCATAACGCATCATTGCACCATGAGGAAAGAGATCAAACAGAATAACCCCTTCAGAGTCCCAGAAACGGCCGCCATGTCTTTAGTGACTGAGGATCCGGCATTGAAGTTTTTCTTCGGAGGAGGGTTGGTGTGACGCCAATCCATGGACTGCCGCTTTGTTTCCGGTTCGATGTAATGAACACATGTTTCAATCGCCTGTTACGATTGTCACGAACAGCATCGTAACGCACAAGCAATTCCGCACAGATGGTCCTTCGTTGCTGTTTATGGTCTTCCGTTAGCGGGCACCCACTTTTGACCACCCCAATTGTCTGACGAGTGTGGCAGCACCACCAGCAGAAAGGTTCAGTTGTGCAGTGACGTGTCTGATTGTGATCCGTCGATCATCTCGAATGAGAGTGTCCGCACGTTCCAAAATTGCAGGAGTCACAATTATGTGCGGTCGGCCGGTAGGTGGGAGATCGGGAGGGTTTGCGGGACCTTGGTGCGATGGTGAAAGACGCCTCGCCCGACTCGCTGCACTTTTTTTCCCCGCCAGGTCTCCGTGAACATTCTGCAAGCGCCTATGAATATCTGCGGTGCTCTGTTTTTGGGCCGAAAGAAACTCAATGACAGTTCTCTGCTTAGAACGCACCTCCGTTACAGACGCCATTTTGAAGGCAACTTATAACACGGCCACCTAACGGAACTTCACGAAACTGTAGGTGCTGAAGCGGAAATATTCCACAGTGTTCCACAATAACATTTTTTCAACCGAAATTCGCCGAGAAAAATGAGTTGCATTACTTATTGAGCACCCCTCGTATTACGAAATGGCTCTGAGCACTATGGGACTCAACTGCTGTGGTCATTAGTCCCCTAGAACTTAGAAAGGCTCAAAATCATGAAAAGTTCAATTTTAACTTTTTTGCGTTTTCTGAATCTGCAGACTATTACCTTTTAATAGATATATAATTTATTCAATTCCGAAGACTACAACTATTTTTAAATTTTTTTTTAAATGTGTTCTACATGGGCGTGACCCACTGTGGCGCTGTTAAACTGCTGTCAGATCGTGTTATTATTAACGTCCGTGTTCATCAGGTACATTTTAGTGATGTGAGATAAAGTATGTGTTGTGGCTAACCTGTGATGGTTCAATATATATCGCTGGTGTGATTGTCGATTGTTTCATGTTTATTTACTCTGTCGTTATCTCGAAAATATTCGTAATTAATTCTGTTTCTTGAGTCTCTGTTTTGTTGAAGTATAATAATGAGTAAAAGTAAAGTTATTAGAAATCCTCTGAAGGCTTTTAAGAAAAGGAGAAATGTTGGAAAGCAAAAGGTATGTGTTATTACTGTAAACAATAAAGACGATAACCAAGTGAGTGAACCTAACCTCTCAAGTACACCTGCCCATAGCAGTCAAAATGGGAAAGAAAATACTTCACAGAAGAAGCTTGGTTCAATGAGTGAAAACTATGAATGTTTTATGGGCGAATCGGATGTGAATGAAATATTTGATATGTCGGTTCTCAAAGGAATTTTTTCAAACTGTGTAAGATGTATTCATTGTAGTGAAGTTGGTCTGGAACTCTCCATAATAAAGCACGTAGGACTTGCTAGTGAAATACAACTGAAATGTGATAAGTGTTCATACATGACCACCTTTTGGAACAGTGTTGCAGTAACTGCAACTGAAGAAAATGGTAGCAAAATCTACGAACACAACAGCGAGCGATGCTTGCTTTAGACAAGGAACGCCTTTGGGGTCCAGACAGGGCTATAAAGAGTCTAGAAATACAAGCAAGAGTAAACAGGAGGAGGAACAAGAGGAAGCTGGAGGAGGAGTTTGCAGAGGATGAAGATAATCCATCCTATGGCCCTGGAATGCACTAAAATGTTAATCCAATCTTTGTCGCTCGATTCCCAAAACTTTTATTTTCTCATACTAATTACATGTTTTCTAAGGATCTTCCAAACATATTTATTTCAAACTTTCAGTAAATGTTACACATTACCTTCTGCATAATTTATCACAGCCTTTTTCCAAAAAACTGTATATTTTTGAATATATAAATAAAAAATTGCAAAAAAATGTTGTGAATTTTCATTACAATTGAAAAAAAATCATCTTTAATAACTGAACTAAAATTTTGTAAAATCCCTGTGTTAAGTTGTAGCCCATATTCCAATAACTAATCTGTAAAAAGTTCAACTTCCTACCTCAAATACTTTGTGAGGAAAGATGTAATTTATAAGCGTCATTTTAACATTGCAAGTATAGGGCGTTCCGGAGCCCCTTAAACCTAACTAACCTAAGGACATCACACACACCCATGCCCGAGGCAGGATTCGAACCTGCGACCGTAGCAGCAACGCGGCTCCGGACTGGAGCGCCTAGAACCGCACGGCCACCGCGGCCGGTTCGTATTACGAGAAAAGCCTTTCAACCACTCATAACTGAGACCCTGTTCCGTAAGCTCGCACATTCGTAAATAGTCTTAAATGTGGCACCATTTCAAATGTTTTCCGGAAAGCTATAAATATGGAACGCGCCCGTGGTTCGCAGGATACAGTGTGAGAAAAGGGTAAGCTACGTTACTCACGAGTTCTTCTTTGTAAATCGTTGTTTATTTGCCTGTAGAAGTTTTTTTGTTTCAAGGAAATTTATTGTATTCGAATTTAGAATATACTAAAGAATTCGACGGCATATCGGGAGAGATATCTGGTGCAGTATCAACGAATAGTTCACTTGATGTTACAAGGACCAATAACAGGAAAGAAAAAATACAGAAGCAGGCAAATATTATATAATACGCAATTCCGGTGACCGAGGATGTTGGGTGTAGCAGATACGCAAAGATTAAAGGAATAGTACAAAACATGATGACATGGTGGACAGTAATACACCTCGAAAAATTCGTAACTCAAAAAAACAAATCTAACATGACCTTCACATCTACGAGCCGCAGGTGAGGTTGTTTCTGTTCCTCTGCGGCGACCTAGCGAGCAGTTTGTACCCATGATAAAGGAGTTCCTCTCGTTGGCAGCAGCCCAATGCGATTACGTAATCTCTTCCAGATCAAGGGGGCGCATCGTCGTTTATCAGTTTACTGCTTCCGGCTGGGTCGTGGCAGCTTTCCAGGACTCAGCACTTGCTTGAATTTCTTCGCGTGGTGTACAGAACACTTAGTCAGAAATCAGAATTAAGCGAGGTCAAAACTTATAACTTCTGGCTGGGGAATTTCCAGACCGATATTCTGAAAGTTTAGCCTATCGTTATCGGCTACGTCCTACAGCATGGGACAGGGAAGGATGTAGAGGAAGTAGGTCTCTTAAGCCCTGGATGGATATCTACCTAGCCGGCCGTGGTGGCCGAGCGGTTCTAGGCGCTTCAGTCCGGAACCGCGTGACTGCTACGGTCGCAGGTTCGAATCCTGCCTCGGGCATGGATGTGTGTGATGTTCTTAGGTTAGTTAGGTTTAAGTAGTTCTAAGTTCTAAGGGACTGATACCTCAGTTCTTAAGTCCCATAGTGCTCAGAGCCATGTGATATCTACCTACGTGAAGATGCTCTCATTTCAAACCCAGTCCCCCACAGTGGTAGTTGTGCGTTAGGCTGGTTACCCATCTATGAATTAAAAAAAGATTACAACTTACAAGTCTGCGAGGAATAAGCAGTATAGTTCTCAAAGAAGACGACAAGGCCATGACGAAGTAAAACGAGTTGATTTTAAAGACATTATATATTGTGTGTCCGCTGCAATTCGATTCCGAGTATGTGCAGCTTCTTCAAGCATATTGTGAGCATTGCAATTTAACATACGGTTGTGTTTCCGGTGGCTGGAATATAAGATCCTGTTGATCACGTTGGTCGGTATCTTACGGCATTCACGCAAATGTGTATTCGATGGATTCCGGAAGGACATACTCAGTGCGCTCCAAGATCTCAATGACCCTACATGTCTAGTGTCCAAGAGGTTCAGGAAGCCCACAGTCAACACCACCCAAGACCTCAATGGCCCTAATGACTAGCGCTCGATAGGACAGAGATATAACTCGCTTGGCTGTGCAGGATCAGACAGTGACATCATGTGGTTTTATTCAGAAAACGGGTGTGTTTGCGGCAAGATTAGAATCCACACGGACAGTGTGATGACGTATGGAGCGCCACATATTGTCAACACAGCGACCATTATTACCACTGCACTTTATGTGTTGTGCTCCCAGAAAAACATATTGGGCCGAGGAGAGACAGCACGTCATCATTTCAGTCGAATCCCTGCCTAAAGCGTTACGATTAACATACACAGGTTAGAGGTTCTGACAAGGGAACCTCCCCATCGCACCCCCCTCACATTTAGTTATTAGTTGGCACAGTGGATAGGCCTTGAAAAACTGAACACAGATCAATCGAGAAAACAGGAAGAAGTTGTGTGGAGCTATGAAAAAAATAAGCAAAATATACAAACTGAGTAGTCCATGCGGAGGGTAGGCAACATCAAGGATAATGTGAGCTCAGGAGCGCCGTGGTCCCGTGTTTAGCGTGAGCTCCTGCGGAACGAGAGGTCATTGGTTCAAATCTTCCCTCGAGCAAAAATTTCAATTTCTTTATTTTCGCAAAGTTATGATCTGTCCGTTTCGTTCATTGACGTCTCTGTTCACTGTAATAAATTTAGTGTCTGTGTTTTGCGACCGCACCGCAAAACCGTGCGATTAGTAGACGAAAGGACGTGCCTCTCCAATGGGAACCGAAAACATTTAATCGCAAGGTCATAGGTCAACCGATTCCTCCACAGGAAAACACGTCTGATATGTTCTATACGACACTGGTGACGGCATGTGTGTGTCACATGACAGGAATATGTTGTCGACCCACCAGACTTGTACACTTGGCGAATGGGTAAAAAGATTCTTCTACCTTGCCCGATTTAGGTTTTCTTGTGGAAGTGATAATCACTGCCAAAAAAGTGATGAAAACATAAGAGTTTGTCACATAAACTGCAACAAATGAATGCAACAGTTTCACAGTCGTACAGTTTTCCCTGTGCTCTGTCAAAACATTTGTTTTTAACCTTTTCAAATTTTTCCGTGTGTAGAGTGTCAAATCCTGCATATGTCCAAGCAAATCTGAACATGTCCTGGAATTTTGGAGAGCGAAGTTGATTATGTGTGAATGCCTGAACTTTGATAATTGTCTGAAAACAAAAAATTAAACTTTTCACTCGAGGGTAGACTTGAACCAAGGACCTCTCGTTCCGCAGGTGCTAACGCTAACCACGGGTCCACGGCGCTCCGGAGCTCACATTATCCTTGATGTTGCTTATCCTGCGCATGGACTACTAAGTTTGTATATTTTGCTTATTTTTTTTCATAGTTCCACACAACTTCTTCCTGTTTTCTCGATTGATCTGTGTTCAGTTTTTCAAGGCCTATCCACTGTGCCAACTTATAACTAAATCGGAGGGGGGTGCGATGGGTAGGTTCCCTTGTGAGAAGGACCAACGCTTCTAGATAGCATTCGTCATTGTCATACAGGTTCAGCACCTCGAATGTCAGTATGGAGTGCTGTTAGTCAGACTACTCGGTACATAATCACCGTCTGGTTGGTACAACGCATGATTTGAACAGACGCTGTACATTCCTGACGGCTTATGTTCAAGGTCTCCATGACACTACCCTGAGACAACGTGAGACTGCATGTCATCTGTGTACATCTGTATACGTCGTTTTTTTGTTTTTTTTTCGGGAGGAGGCATCAGTCTTCTGACTGGTTTGACGCGGTGTGGCACGAATTCCTCTCCTGTGCCAACCTCTTCATCTCAGACTTGCAGCTACAACCTACGTCATCAATTTTCAATTATTTGCTGGATGAATTCCAGTCTCTGTCTTCCTCTACAGTTTTTGCCTTCTACAACTCCCTCTAGTACCATTTAAGTTATTCGCCGATGTCTTAACACATGTCCTATCATACTTTCCCTTCTCTTATCACTGTTTTCCGTACATTTCTTTCCTCGCCGATTCTGCGGGGAATCTCCTCATTCCTTATTTTATCAGTCGACTTAATTTTTAACGTTCTTCTGTAGTACCACATCCCAAACACTTCGAGTCTCTTCTGTTCTGGTGTTCCCACAGAGCTTGTTTCGCTACCATACAATGCTGTGCTCCAAACGATATTCTAGGAAATGTCTTCCTCAAATTAACGCGTATGTTGGATGCTAGCAGACTTCTCTTGGTCAGCCACTAGGATAGGCGTAATCTGGTTAGAGTTGTAGCAGTCTGGAAATGCGTACCGGTATCTGTCATCCAGTATCATTTTGCACAATGCCAATCGATAACGCCACTGTGGTGGCAGAGATAGGAGCTCTGAGTGCTATATTTCACACCATGTACATCCCAAATCACTCACAAATGTGGTCTTGTAGTTTTCTGTTATACTGTATACCCACAGTAACAAAAGGACGGTTATTTGTTATCGTTCCTGCTGTTGCAGGTTTAATGGCCAGCAACTGACGTTAGATTTCCCTCGGTTCTGACCAATATTCATCAGAAGTTATCCCTAGCTTGTAAGACGATACTGCAAATCTCTTCACATTTATTCCCACATGCGACAACCACTGTCTCACAACCAGCTCTCCTACTGTTGACTGATGCGAACTGGGATCTTCAATGAGACCGACCTCGAACAGAACGTTGTTGCCTTTAGGGTTCTCCGTTTCATACATCAACAAATACACAGACCTTTCATTTTTTGTCTGGGATTTATCATTCCAGAATTAATTTAAAAATAATTTGCATCCCACAGATACGTTCAATATTTTAGGCTTGTTTCTGTTGGTTGTACGGTAAACAGTGAAACTGGAATACCCCCCCCCCCCCCCCAAACATTCCCTGTAGGGACTCTCTGAAACGCATCCAACTCGGCTGGAATTAGGCAGAATTAACTTTACCCTGCAGTGATATAGGATTCATGCAGGTTGTGACTAGATGCGTCATGAGGTCTGCACTTTCGTGCATCAGCCCAGCGACCCATACAAAGCATTACAACCTAGAACAATATTTTCTTTGATCAATCATGTAAGTACATCAAAAAATGATAGTGGAATGGTAGAAAAACACATATCTTGTCTCATTGTTTTACCGAATCTTTTTAGTGGGTAGTTTATTACAACATATTTTCTTTATTTGTTAAGATATTTGGGCATTCTTTTTGTACTACGTGTACAACGTAAGTAAGTTGTCATTGTTGTTGTGGTCTTCAGTCCGAAGACTGGTTTGAACTAATTCCAAGCTACTCTATCCTGTGCAAGCCTTTTCAACTCATTATTATTGCAACCCACATCCTTCTGAAACTACTTACTGTCAACCTACCTTGGACAACCTACAAGTTTTTACCTCCCAGATATATGCTTCATGCTTGAGAACGTATCCCATAACCCGATACATTCTTTTAGTGGTGCCACGAAATTCCTTTTTACACAGTTCGATACAGTATCTCATTAATAGTTTTTCGATACATCCATCTAATTCTCAAAATCCCTCTGTAGCACCACAATTCAAAAGTTTCTGTTCTCCTCTTAACTCTTTGAGTACCGGTGGTTTCTGCCCGAAAGCCGATTTCTTCTAGTATTCGTTAGTGAAAATAAAGGTAAACTTTTCGAAAAATTTTAAACCAGTATTCCAAAGTGGAACCACCTACCTAAAAAATTTTTTTCTTTCTGCCAATTTCCTCTTGTATTCGCTGCTTACTACAATAATAAAGATTTACTTTTGTGAAAACTTTAAAATATATTTCTTCATATTGTTGGGACTCAAAGTGTTAACTGAACGGTTGAACGCCCTACCATCGCTACCGTACAAGACTTCACACCAGGGAAATACATTCAGATAAGAATTCCTAACACTTATGTTTAGATTCGATGTTAAATTCCTCTTTTTCAGAAATTCATTTCTTGCTGATGCAAGTCTGCATTTTAGGTCCTCCCTACTTCGGGCATCACCACTTTTTTTCCCCAAATCCCAAAACTCATTGACTGTATTTAGACTCTCACTCCCTAACGTAATTATAAAAAAAGATCGCCTGATTTAATTCGACTACATGCCATTGCCATCGTCTTACGTTTATAAATGTTCATCGTGTAAATTCTTTTTAAGACACTCCGCATTCTATTCAATTGTTGACCCAAGTCCTTCACTGTCTCTGACAGATATACACTATCATCGGCAAATGTCAAAATTTTTATTTTTCTCCCTGACTTTAATTTCCACTCCAAATTTCTCCTTGGTTTCGCTTAATGTTTGCTGAAAGTGCGACTGAATATCACAATTCTGTTTCCTTCTCATGGCATTCGGCTCATATTACAGCAGTCTGGTATCAGTACAAGTTCTAAATAACCTTATGCTTCGTATATTACACTCTGGCTCATTCAGAATTTCAGTGATTGTATTCCAGCCAACATTTTCAAAAGCTTTCTATAAGTATAGAAATGCTATAAACATTGGTTTGCCTTTTTTCAACCTATCTTCTAAGTTAAGCCGTAGGATCAGTATTTCCCACATTTCTCCAGAATCCAAGCTGATCTTCTCTGAGGTCGGCATCTAGCAGTTTTTCCATTCTTCTGTAACTAATACGAGTCAGTGTTTTTCAACGATACCTCATCAGAGTGATATTTCGGCAATAATCACACCTGACAGCTCCGGCCTTGGAATTATTGCATTTTTCTTGAAGTCGTTATTACAATTCGTTACTTCTGGCTTTGTCCCATTTGCGAGGATGAAGGTAGCTTGGCGGTCTCAAAGCGTGAGCAAGATGCCGTGCGCCGCAGAGGTGAGAAACTTGGAACCGTCGCCTCAGGCTTAATCTTCTCGCGCCGTGCCATTTGTTACGTCGCGGCCTCGCCGGGCGGCCTTTGAACACGGACTTTCCGGCCGACTTTGGCGGACATTATCTCGCTCATATTTCCCTGGCGCATTCAGGGTGCGGATTTTTATTACGGCTTCATTCCGGCGCCAATTCCCCGGAGCGTCTCGCAGGCTGCCTATCACTGCCGCACACACGCCCCCTGGGCCAACCCCCTATCCCCCCCCCCCCCCCCCCCCGGGTGGACTCACCAGTCACCACGCAGATCGAACGGCTCTGCCATCGTCAGGGGATGAAACTTCAGCGTCCGAGTGCGAAAGGCGTGACGTAAATCCTGATCGGAGGCAAAAACTACTGCCCGCCGCACTCCGTCACACGTCCCTACTTCCCCGTCACAGTCGCAGATTCGTTCACCATTTCCTTTCGGCGAGTCAGTATTTAATGTGAAATACGTCTGAACTTTTCTCATAATTGCACACATAGTCTGTTTCAAAGGCGGGCATGTGTCACATAGAGAGCTAGCGATCATATTGTTCAGTTCAATCACTAATGCGATTGTGTCAACCATGCTCAGTTCGAATACAGAAAATATAAAAGAAAAACTGCAATTAACGACTGTGTCGCAACAAACATAATGGCCTACTATTCATATTTGTGTAGCCTCTACTAGTAATGCAGGTGCAATGTTCAAACGTATAAATTTTACCTACTGCTCAATGCAAAATGCATCATATCGTAAGCTTTTCTGTACAACCTGTATACGTCACAGTTTAAAAGTTCTGCAGATGGGTGCTATATGCACCATTATGTAATCATCCGTATGTAAAATGAGTAGCGTGCGTGAAAATGTCTGATATACTGAATAACACGTGTTTAAAATACGTAATTGTTTTTAAGAAACCTCATTAGTTCAATAACTGGCTTTTGACCATAATAGGTTTATAACCGTAAAACCTAAATGAACTTTCAGGCCAGCTTTTAATGCAAGATGACTGTAAAACCATTATGCTGCCGCGAACGTACGTCTCGTGTGGGGATAGCGACAAGAATGTAAGACAGATTAGGGTGCGTGCAGAGATATTGAGTGTCATTTTTTGCCTCCTCAGTAAGCGAATCGAGTAGGAAAGAAAACTGATAATACTGTTACGATGTACCCTCCATCATGAGCTGTACAGTGGCTTACGAAATACGTATGTAGTTGTAGAAGGCGAAATGAAAGAAAAGTACAAAATGGCTATGAAGGAATGGCTACAGGACCAAAGCAAAAGCTGAAAGGTGAAATGAATATACTGAAGGGCTATAGAAGGGAAGAGGGGTTTAAGACAATGCTATGCAGAGAAGAAATAAATGAAGGTGAGATGGGAGATATGATACTGAGACAAGAATTTTACAGAGCACTGAAAGACCTAAGGAGAAAGAAAGTACATGGGCTAGATGATATTACCTCAGAATTATTGACGTTCCTAAGAGAGCCAGTCACGACTAAATTATTCTGCCCTGTGTGCAAGACATTTGAGACAGTCGAAATATCATCAGACTTCAGGAAGAGTGTAATAGTTCCAGCTTCAAAGAAAGCACGTGCTGACAGGCATGCATACAACCGAACCATCAGTTTAACGGTTCATGGTTCCAAAATACAGACGCGAATTATTTAGATAAGAATGGGAAAACCGGTAGAAGCCACCGGCGGGGAGATCAGTTACGGGTTACGGAGAAATGTAGAAAAACGAATAGCGACACAGATCATACGATTTGTATTAGAAATCAGGTCGAAGAAAGGCATACCTATGTTTGTAGCACTTGCAGACTTAGAGAAAACTTTTGACGGTGTTAATTGGAATACATTCTTTGACATTAGCAGGAACAACATACAGGAAGCAAAAGATATTTTCAGCTTGTACGGAAACCAGACTCTTGTTATAAGTGTGAAAGTACATGAAAGGGAGGCAGCGGTAGCCGGCCGAAGTGGCCGTGCGGTTGAAGACGCTGCAGTCTGGAACCGCAAGACCGCTACGTCGCAGGTTCGAATCCTACCTCGGGCATGGATGTTTGTGATGTCCTTAGGTTAGTTAGGTTTAACTAGTTCTAAGTTCTAGGGGACTAATGACCTCAGCAGTTGAGTCCCATAGTGCTCAGAGCCATTTGAACCATTTTTTTGGAGGCAGCGGCTGAGAAGGGAGTGAGACAAGTTGTAACCTACCTCCGAAGTTCTTCAATCTGTACATAAAGCAAACAGTAAAGGAAACCAAAGAAAAATTTGGAGTGGGAATTAAAGTTCAGCGAGAAGAAATAAAAACGTTGAGGTTTGCCTACGACATTGTAATTCTGTCAGAGACAGCAAAGGGCTTGAAAGAGCAGTTGAACAGAATGGAAAATACCTTCAAAGGAGAATAAGAGATGTGTACCAATAACAGCAAAACAAGCATAATTGAATGTCGTCAAATTAAATCAGGTGATGCTGAGGGAATTAGATTAGGAAAGGAGACTCTAAAAATAGTAGATAAGTTTTTCTACTTGGGTAGCAAAATAACTAATGATGTCTGTAGCAGAGAGGATATAAAATGTATACTGGAAATGCCAAGAAAAACGGTTTTGAAGAAAAAAATTTGTTAACATAGAATATAGATAACAGTGTTAGGAAGTCCTTTCAGAAGTTGATTGTTTAGAATGTAGTCTTGAACGGATGATAAAGGTGGACAATCAACACTTCAGACACGTATGGAGCAGAAGCTTTTGAAACGTAGAAATAATTTAAAAGCCAAGATCGCTTAAATGCTGTTTACTGGATAACCGGCTTCAACACACTAAAGGTGCCATCATCGGATCTGAATGTAGATTAACATTTGTAAACCATTTGGGTATAACGATACATTAGACAGACAAGCTGATATAAAATCATTGTCACATTTATATCAGCTGTTCTGCCTAATGTATCATATCCAAATGTGCACACTGAATCGACGAAGGAAAATTTGTACCTCGGATGGGATTCGAACCCGAATCTCCTGCTCACTAGGCAGATGCGCCAACCATTGCACCACCCTGGCGCAGTGACTTTACACAACAACGCAACCCTCAGTCAGCCGGCCGCGGTGGTCGTGCGGTTCTAGGCGCTGCTGTCCGGAACCGCGGGACTGCTACGGTCTCAGAACACCTGGAGTCTACAAAATACAAAATACCTTGTAAGTGTGCCCAGAAATAGATCGGACATGGATGTGTGTGATGTCCTTAGGTTAGTTAGGTTTAAGTAGTTCTAAATTCTAGGGGACTGATGACCTAAGATGTTACGTCCCATAGTGCTCAGAGCCATTTGAACCATCTGAGCAACCCTCAGTCCAAATTTCCATTCACGCCTCAGCCTACTTGTTATTCCACCTAAACTCGAATAGCATTGCAAAGGCTACCCAACTGTATAGGTATAACATCCCAGCAGACGAGATTCCTCCCCCCCCCCCCCTTTCGTTTGATGCTGAGTTGTTATTCCAAAATCGCTGGAGAGGTTCTGCAATGCTGTTCGATTTTAGGGGGAATCCCAAGTGGGATGAGAATGAAGGTGTCCTACGATAGTGTGTGCTATAGTGCAAAGCCACTGTGCCTGGGTGGAAAAGTGGTTAGCGCATCTGCCTAGTGAGTAAGAGACCTGAGTTCGAATTCCAGCCATGGTAACCATTTTCATTTGTCGAATAAAATGTTCTCGGGTTTCCAACCGTGTCAATTGCTGAAAACTACACGAGCTTTTGGCCAAGCAGTCCTTGGCCATTGTCAAGTGGTATGACTGCCAGTGGGCTGTTGGTGCGCCCTTATATACGCTAGCTGCCGGCTGTGACGTCATTGGTGCCCGTGACATTCCCATATATGGTCATGTTTTGCCTTGGCCACAGCGTCTACAGAAAACCCACCCACACAGACCTGTACCTGCACGCCACCAGCCATCATCATCCAGCACAGAAGCGCACAGTGTTACAAACATTGGTGCATCGTGCAAGAGTAATATCAGACGACGATAACCTGCCCCATGAACTGAGCCACCTGCGCAAGGTTTTCAGGAATAACGGCTACAGCGTCCATTAAGTGAAAGAAGTGATTTCTGGGAAATATTAGAATAAGACCGCCGACGAAGAGCAGGAAAAGGAACTTGCTTTGCTGCCATTCTGTGGCTCTGTGTCGGGCAAGATAAGCCGCCTGTTGAAAAGACACAAGATCAAATCAATCTTCAGGCCTCCAACGAAAATCCGTCAATTACTGAGACCGGTTAAGGACACAGTAGGTCTCAGAACACCTGGAGTCTACAAAATACAAAATACCTTGTAAGTGTGCCCAGAAATAGATCGGACAAACAGTGCGCACTGTGGAACAACGCAGGAAAGAACATGAGGTATTATCGCCTACGCTATCCAGAGAAATCTGCGTTAGCTGAGCATGCGTTAGAAAACGGTCACCACATAAAATTTGACGATACCTCTGTCGTGGCTCGCACTAACGGCTTCTGGGACAGTTTAATAAACGAAACTATCGAAATAAAAATTACCGTAAACACACTGAATAGAGACGGTGGCTTGCAGCTCAGCGCTGTGTGGGATCCAGCGATCGCGCGGTTGAAGAGGGCGCATCGAACGCCGGCTCAAACATGCCCATATATGGCAATGTCACGGCCACCAGTGACGTCACAGCCGGCAGCTAGCGTATATAAGGGCGCACGAACAGCCCACTGGCAGTCATACCACTTGACAATGGCTAGAGAGTGCTTGGCCGAAGACTCGTGTAGTTTTGAGCAATTGACGCGGTTGGAAACCCGAGAACTTTTTATTCAATGTTATCGCTGCGAGACCTTGCATCCATACATTTTCATTTGTCTTTTCAGCCTGAATCTACACACAATACACACATCAAAAAAGTTTTGCATCACACCGATTCCCAGAACTCCTGAAGATAGACGTTGCCTGTGGATAATGTATCACAGACACAGTCCCTTTGAGTGTTGAGAGATCTCACTAAACCCGCCCAAAGATGTAAACAATAGTGCTTGAGCAGCGACTATTAGACGGTGGGGGTCCGACAGCCGATCAGTTCCAGTCATTCCACCAGGAAGGAGGTACACGGCTCGTGTTGTCTGTATTTCAACCACACCTACACGGTCAATACCACGGTTCGCTCTCGTCCGCAATGCTACTTTGCCAGGAAGGACTCTCAACAAGGGAAGTGTCCAGGCGTCTCGGAGTGAACTAAAGTGATGTTGTTCGGATATGGAGGAGATACAGAGAGACAGGAACTGTTTGTGATATGCCTCGCTCAGGCCGCCCAAAGGCTACTACGTACTGCAGTGAATGACCGCTACCTACGAATTATGGCTAGGAGGAAACCTGACACCAACGCCACCATGTTGAATGATGCCTTTCGTGCAGCCAGAGGACGTCGTGTTACCACTCAAACTGTATGCAATAGGTTGTATGATGCGCAACTTCACTCACGACGTCCATGGCTAGGACCATCTTTGCAACCAGGACACCATTCAACGATGTACAGATGGGCCCAACAACATGCCGAATGGATCGCTCAGGATTGGCATCACGTTCCCTTCACCGGTCAGTGTCGCATATTCCTTCAACCAGATAATCGTCTGAGACGTGTTTGGTTCAACGCGGTGAGGCTGAACGCCTTAGACACACTGTCCAGCGAGTACAGCAAGGTGGAGTTTCGCTGCTGTTTTGGGGTGGCGTTATGTGGGGCCGAGGTACGCCGCTGGTGGTCATGGAAGGCGCACTAACGGCTGTAAGACACGTTAATGCCATCGTCCGACCGATAGTGCAACCATACTGGCAGCATATTGGCGAGGCATTCGTCTTCATGGACGACAATTCGCTCCTCCATCGTGCACATTTTGTGAATGATTTCCTTAAGGATAACGACATCGCGTGACTAGAATGGCCAGCATGTTCTCCAGACATGAACCCTATCTAACATGCCTGGGATAGACTGAAAAGGGCTGTTTAAGGACGACGGGACCCACAAACCACTCTGAGGGATCTACGCCTAATAGCCGTTGAGGAGTGGAACAATCTGGGCCAACGGTGCCTTGATGATCTTGTGGATAGTATACCACGACAGATACAGGCATGCGTCAATGCAAGAGGAAGTGCTACTGGGTGTTAGAGGTACCGGTGTGTACAGCAATCTCTGAAGGTCTCGCTGTATGATGATACAACATGCAATGTGTGGTTTTCATGAGCAATAAAAAGGGGGAGAAATGATGTTTATGTTGATCTCTATTCCAGTTTTCTGTACAGGTTCCGGAACTGTCGGAACCGAGGTGATGCAAAACTTTTTTTTGATGTGTGTATAAACTGGTTTTTGTGTTATTGTATTCATTTATAAATATTTTAATATTTATTAGATACAACTTGAACATCCTTATCATAATGAATGTAATGCACAGAACGTAAAATGGCTTGTTAGCTATAACAAAGGAGTTGGTGGCCCTCATCTTGTCAGGTTAACGAAATCAATAAATAAATAAAAATAAAATAAATAAATAATTCGACTGCGCGCGTCAATGAAAACTCATTCGCTTTTCGTTCAGCGTCGCAAATGATACGGAAATGGGAATATCTTCGTACTAGCAGTTCCAAAACGAGTGATAATGCCACTGGAAGATGTGAATCAAGAGCCGTAAAGGAGCGAGAAAAATTGCAAAATTATTTAGACAAGATATCTGTATGGTGGTAAAAGCGGCAAATGACTCTAAGTAATGAAAAGTGTGAAGCCTTCCACGTTAGTTTAAAGGAAATCTGCTAAATTTCCATTACACAAATCTAAAGGTTGTAAATTCAGCTAAATACTTAGGGATTACAATTACGAATAACTTTAACTGGAACGATCAAGTAGACTATGTTGTGGGGAAAGCAAACCAAAGGGCAATTTATTAGCTGAACATTTAGGAAATGCGACAGGTCTACTAAAGAGACTGCTTACACCTCCCTTGACCACCCCCTTCTGCAGTAATCTCGTGCTGTGTGGAATCCGCGTCACATGGGACTGACCGTTAGTATTGAAAACGTTGAAAGAAGGCAGTTTGTTTTGTATCATCGCGAAATAGAGGTGCGAGAGTACAGTGGACATGATAAGTGAATCGGGTGCCAGACTAAAACAAAGTCGTTTTTCATTGCGACCGGATCTTCCGGTGAAAATTCAACTTCCAACTTTCTCCTCCGAATGCGAAAAAAAAATGTAGGCGCCCAGCTGCGTGTGGAGAAATGATCATCGTAATAAAATAAGAGAAATCAGAGCTCGCACTAAAAGATTTTAAGTGCTCATTTTTCCCGCATGCCGTTCGAGAGTGGAAAAGTACGGAGGTAGCTTGAAGGTGGTTCAGTGAACCATCCGAGGGCACTTAATTGTCAATTTCAGAGTAATGACATACATGTACATGTAGATGTGTAGACGTAAAAGAATACGAGAAGCTGCGTCCTCTGCGAAGCCCAGCTCACTGAAATCGCAGCAGCGGAAAGATTTTTTTCCGCGCCGCGGATTGCTCCGAACAATTTCAGTGTCGGCGGCGAATCCCTTTAGGCGAGTAATCACCGTAGGCGCAATAAAATAGCGCTCTTAATCCGCGCAAGTTTATTTCCAGCGAGGCGGGTGTAAAACGCTCGGCGACACTCTCTGACGCCGAGGCGCGCGCTGCGTGCTGTATGTGCTGTTTCGTGTTGTGTGGTCCACACGCGGCGAATTTCGGTGCCGGCCGCGAGTCGATACGACCGTTTCGCCGCCATGCGGCGCCTCACATTGCACAGGCCCGAGCGCAATCTGGCGACGCGGCTACACAGCTTCCCAGCAACACAGCGGAAAAAAAAAAAAAGTTGAAGAGGGGTAAGGAGACGGGAAGTGAAACAAGATGAAAAAGAAAAAAAGATATTTATGCGAGGTGACAATAAAAACGGCTGCTACAGGCGAAGATCGATGGTGAGAGAAGGGGGAGGGGTGTGGGGAAGCTGTAAAATCGCGCCTCGGGGCGGACAAAGGACGGCGGCAGTAAAACAGAAGAAAGCCGGCGTTGGCAACATGGCGGCTGCACCTGGCGCCGGATGCTGCTGCCCCTCGGCCCGCATTTGGGGCACGGGCCCGTATTGTCGGCGGCCGTCCCTCCCTCTGAAAGCTAAAAGCTGCCACCGCCCTGCGTAAATAGCGCGACGTGTCTGTTTCTTGGTGAGCGAGTCAAACGACAGCGCGTCCCGTGGCAGCGCCGCGTTATCTCCTGCCAAAGCACGCGTACCCTAAACTACAGGCGTTGCACAGTATAAGTGACGAAAGCATATTTTTTTACGTGTTGCGAGATCGCCGCAATGGAGAGAAACAGCGAGCCATGAGGTGACGATTTTTAATTCCCTTTAATTCCAGAGTTAGATGGCTGACATTGCCTACGTCAACATACTATCATTGAAGGAAAAAAATATATTCAAGTTAAGGGAGCACGTAATCTACATAAGTGAATGTCCAGCAGTTGGGTAAAAATATGTAAAAAATATTCTTTTAGTTTTAAATATTGATTAAAACAGTTTAATAAAACCATATGTTATTTAGAAATGGTATTAGTGTTTCTAACATGTGATTGAAAACACATCATTTTAAAACAGCAGTCGTGAGAGGTATTCCGACAGACAGACAAAGGCGGAAACGCTACACGAAAACAGTATTAACCATTTTGACGGGACTCTAAAACACTGGTCTTTTGTGGGTTTTTTTTTTTTTTTTTTTTTGAGTCATCAGTCTTCCGAGCCATGTATGGAAGTGAAATGTGGACCATAAATAGATTAGACAAGAAGAGAATAGAAGCTTTAGAAATGTGGTGCTACAGAAGAATCCTGAAGATTAGATGGGTAGATCACATAACTAATGAGGAGGTATTGAATAGAACAGGGGAGAAGAGGAGTTTGTGGCGCAACTTGAAAGGAGAAGGGACCAGTTGGTATGGCATGTTCTGAGGCATCAAGGAATCACAGATTTAGCATTGGAGGGCAGCGTGGAGGGTAAAAATCGTAGAGGGAGACCAAGAGATGAATATACTAAACAGATTCAGAAGGATGTAGGTTGCAGTAGGTACTGGGAGATGAAGAAGCTTGCACAGGATAGAGTAGCATGGAGAGCTGCATCAAACCAGTCTCAGGACTGAAGACCACTACTACTACTATCAGTCTTCTGACTGGTTTGATGTGGCCCGCCAAGAATTCCTCTCCTGTGCCAACCTCTTCACCTCAGAGTAGCACTTGCAACCTCCGTCCTCAGTTATTTGTTGGATGTAGTCTAAACTCTGTCTTCCTCAACAGTTTTTGCCCTCTACAGCTCCCTCTAGCTTCTCTGATTTCTTAACACATGCCCCATCATCCTGATCCTTCTCCTTTTCAGTGTTTTCCACATGTGCCTTTCTTCTCCAATTCAGCGCAGAACCTCCTCATTCCTTACCTTGTCAGTCCACCTAATTTTCAAAAGTTTTCTGTAGCACTCCATCTCGAATGCTTCGAGTCTCTTCTTTCCCGGTTTTCCCACGGTCCATGCTTCACTGCCGTACCATGGTTCAAATGGCTCTGAGCACTATGGGACTCAACTGCTGAGGTCATTAGTCCCCTAGAACTTAGAACTAGTTAAACCTAACTAACCTAAGGACATCACAAACATCCATGCCCGAGGCAGGATTCGAACCTGCGACCGTAGCGGTCTTGCGGTTCCAGACTGCAGCGCCTTTAACCGCACGGCCACTTCGGCCGGCGCCGTACCATGCTGAGCTCCAGACGTACATTCTTAGAAATTTCTTCCTCAAATTAAGGCTTATGTTTGATACTAGCAGACTTCACTTTGCCAGGATTTCCTGTTTTGCCAGTGCTAGTCTGCTTTTGATCTCCTCCTTGCTCCATCCGTCATTGATTATTTTGCCGCCTAGGTAGCAAAATTCCTTAACTTCATCATAAATCCTGATGTTGTTTCTCGCTTTTCTCATTTCTGCTACTTGTCATTAGTTTCGTCTTTCTTCGATTTACTCTCTCTCTCCATATTCTGCACTAATTAGACTGTTCATTCCATTCAGCAGATCATGTAATTCTTCTTGACTACCACTCAAGATAGCAATATCATCAGCGGATAGTGTCATTAATATCCTTCCACCTTGAATTTTAATCCAACTCCTGAACTTTTGTTTTATTTCCATCATTGCTTCTTCGATACGCAGGTTGAACAGCAGGGGTGAAGCCGGCCGCGGTGGCCGCGCGGTTCTAGGCGCTTCAGTCTGGAACCCCACGACTGCTACGGTCGCAGGTTCGAATCCTGCCTCGGGCATGGATGTGTGTGATGTCCTTAGATTAGTTAGGTTTAAGTAGTTCTAGGGGACTGATGACCTCAGATGTTAAGTCCCATAGTGCTCAGAGCCATTTGAACCTTTTTTTTTTTTTTTTTTTTTTTGAGCAGGGGTGCAAGACTACACGTATTACACTATTTTTAATCCGAGCCCTTCCTTCTTGATCGTCCACTCTTCAAATTTTCAAATGTCTGTGAATTTCTAAGGGACCAAACTACTGAGGTCATCGGTCCCTAGACTTACACACTACTTAAACTAACTTATACTAGGAACAACACACACACCAATGCCCGAGGGAGGACTCGAACCTCCTTTGGGAGGGGCCGCGCAATTCGTGACATGGCGCCTCAAACCTCGCGGCCGTCCACTCTTATTATTCCCTCTTGGCTCTTGTACGTATTGTATATTACGTGCCTCTCCCTTTAGCTTACCAGTATTTTTCTCAGAATTTCGAACATCGTTGCACTACTTTACATTTTGGAACGCTCAGGTCGACAAATAATTGCCTCCATGGTGCCTTTAAAGGCAAACTGATCGTCATCTAACACATTTTCAATTTTCTCTTCAATTCTTCTGTACATTATTCTTGTGAACAACTTGGATGCATGAGCTGCTAAGCCGACTGTGCGATATTTCTTGTGCTTATCAAATCTTTTAATTTCGGAATTGTGTGAATGATTTTTTTCCGAAAGTCAGATGGTATGTTGTCAGACTCATACATCCTACACAATAACGTGAATAGTCGCTTTGTTGCCACTTCCCGCAATGATTTTAGAAATTCTGATGGAATGTTATCAATCCATTCTGGCTTATTTGATCTTCTGCAAAATTCTTTCAAATTGTGATTCTCGTACTGGATCCCCTAGCTCTTCTAAATGGACTCCTGTTTCTTCTTGTACCACATCAGACAAAGCTTCCCCCTTATAGTCTCAAGCGTACTCTTTCCACCTATCCGCTCTCTCCTCTGCATTTAACAATGGAATTCCCATTGCACTCCAAATGTTATCACCCTTGTTTTTAATTTCACCGAAGGTTGGTTTGACTTTTCTATATACTGTATCAGTCTGTCAGTCGTTCACGCTATCATTTCTTTTTCGATTTCTTCACGTTTTTCATGCCGGCTGGGGTGGCCGAGCGGTTCTAGGTCGCAGGTTCGAATCCTGCATTCGGCATGGATGTGTGTGATGTCCTTAGGTTAGTTAGGTTTAAGTAGTTCTAGGGGACTGATGACCTCAGATGCTGAGTCCCATAGTGCTCAGAGCAATTTGAACCATTTTTTAACGTTTTTCATGGAGCCGACTTCTCCCTGCTCTTCCTATTTATTTCATTCCTCAGAGACTTTTATTTCTGTATTCCTGAACTTCCCTGAACATTTTTGTGCTTCCTTCTTTCACCGATGAACTCAAGTATTTCTTCTGTTACCCATGGTTTCTTCGCAGTTATCTTCTTTGTACCTATATGTTTCTTTCCAAATTTGTTAGCGTGTTACACACATTAAATGTCACTTAACCTTTACTTACTTTGCAAATGAAAGACAGCATTGTTTGCACCTTTCTTTGAATCCTATGTGTATGTAGCTTTTCAGTCTCTTAATATACACTATCTCTAAGTGAATTTTTGTCTATAAACTTCAGCTTAGCTTCGTAGCACAAACGACTGGCTTCCTGCTAGCCCATGTGTTTCGACTTGTCGGCATGCCGCTTAACACACGCACTGTAAAAGTTCTGATACTAATTCTAGTTTCTGCTTCACACAATCTAATATGAAACATTTTACATTAACTTCAAAATCAGTGAACTCCGCAGCTGTTCTACAGTTCTCACTGACTGACGTAGTTAAAAATGCTTGGATTGTTAGATGACAAAAGGTCTGACATCGTCTGACAAAACACATTCCAAAGTTTAACTTTGATGTGTCAGGATTACAAAACACACAAAATATTACAAATCGGGTATACCTAATCAACCTATACATTAAACCTGATAGCAAATACTTGGCTCCTACATTCAAGGGTCGGTACTGTTAGAATTAGCAAAATCCACATTGCTTTGCTGCATACTTAAAACTAAATATACAAAATTTCATTACCTTATAGAACTGTATTATGCTGCGTCCATAGGCCAACAGCTAAATTCTCACAGCTAGCCACTAGTTTTAAGTCTTACATTCTATCTTCAACAGAATGTAACAGCAACTGCTACTGCCCTCCACGCGCCCCTACCTACAATCGATTCTGCCACTCAGGCAACATCTTTGGTTCCGTGGTGTCAAAGATACAACGTCTTCTACATGTGATAACCATTTCATGTCATTTTACATAAAACATATTACAAAATCGAGCTCCACGTACAAGTGGACCCCTCACAACATAATAATAAATTCACTAATACAAAGAGAGCTCGTAAACGCTTACATGTGATTCATACTGCCTGTAAAAAAGTGGAAGCTGGTCAACAAGTTGTACAACCAAGTACTGGTGCTAATAAATGCGTGTCCTGAGGTTGACCTCAGGGTAAGGGTGAAAGTATGATAAAATAATAAACAAAACCTTACACAACTATAGTAGTCATTAGGCATAAACAAAAATGTAAGTGCAGCGTGATAAGTAATGTATAAAAACCTAACGATAAATAAAATGAGTTAATACCAACAAGTGGCGCTGTGGATGGGTAACTTGAGATCTAATCTCCAAACAGCTGAAGTGAGGTCAATAGCATGTTAGCAGTAAAGCTGTCAGAAAAAAAATGGTTCTAACTAGTAACTAGAGTACGTGGAGAGACAATTCTCAATCATTGGCGTTGGTACTGAGTTATTTTATTTGTCATTAGGTTCTTGTATGTTACTTATTATACTACTTATTATTGCTTATGCCATTTGTCAACTACACTTTATAGGGTTTTGTTTTATTATTTCATAGTATGTTTACCCCCATCCTGAGACCAACCTCAAAGTATGGGTGTCATTAGTTTGTTAGCTTCAATTCTAGTATAATGTCTGCATTTGTTGTTTTGGCTTCTTTATAACATTTTTGGACAGGAACAGTGAACCACATGAAAGCGTGTGCGAGCTCTTATTATATCAGCGGATTCTCTATTGTATTACTTACAGCTCTTGGTTTTCTTAGAATTTGTTGCATGCATCTTATTGCTGGCACTCGCAAATATTACAATACTTATAAATATATACCATTTTTTGTGTTTAAATTTTTACAATTTTTTAAACGTTTGGTCTTGATTTTAATATTTTTATCTGACTTCTACATATTTACGAACAACCAGAATGATGGAGTAACTTGGATCAGCAACTTCTGTTAATCAATAGAACGAAAAACCAGACCAAGTTGCAAATAACTTCAGTAAATAAAAGGACCTCAGACAAGTTTCGTACCGAGACCCAATTTCAAATTAATGTAACAAAGTCGAAAATGATATTTTCGAAGATGTCAACAAAATGTGAAATGTACATTCCCAGTACATACAGATAACTGAAAAATAAAATATTTGCAACTTGAACTTGATTTTCGTTCTATTTTTCTGCTTATTTGTGGTATATTTTTCTGTACAGCGTTCAGAAGATGGACATTAATTTTCTGAAAACGGTTACGGAAATTAAATTTCTTTTCTGCAACTGGCTGCTGATTATTTCCATACAAAGATAGTTTAAATTAAAAAAAATTGAATGTATTAACAACGTTTTATAAAATATCTGCAATTAAGAATTCATAAATGCAATGTGTGTGATGTGTAATTAGAAAAAGGGAGATGTGATTTCTTCACAAAATATGTGTTAATTAAGATATATTTCATGAATTTTCTATTCAAATGATGCAGATATAGGAGTTCAACGAAAAGATAAAACTAAAAAAAGGACCATAGCAATATTTGAACCAGCGATCTACTGCTTACCCGATTACCATGCTCTTATGCTACTGAGTGAGCCACATGGCCCATCATAAAAATAGCCTTAACTTTAGTAAGTTAAAGGACCTCAAAAAGCTTCAAAGCTGGTTTTGTCAAGTATTTTTTAGAGTTGCACAGAACCGATTTGGAAATCGGTATTTGAGTTCTGAACTTCACTTACGATAAATACGATAAATTAGAAAAATCCCATTTCCGGTAGGTCTCCTGCAAGTGAACACACAAGCCTTCAGCTGAACACAATTGACTGAATAGCGAGTGTGCAAACTCCCTGTGTATCCATTTAGGTGTTTTTAAGGCCGGCCGGAGTGGCCGTGCGGTTCTAGGCGCTACAGTCTGGAACCGAGCGACCGCTACGGTCGCAGGTTCGAATCCTGCCTCGGGTATGGATGTGTGTGATGTCCTTAGGTTAGTTAGGTTTAATTAGTTCTAAGTTTTAGGCGGCTGATGACCTTAGAAGTTAAGTCGCATAGTGCTCAGAGCTATTTGAACCATTTTTTTAATTTTTTTATTTGTGGTAAGTTCCTATTGGACCTAACTACTGAGGTAAACGGTCCCTAGGCTTACACACTACTTGTACTTTATCTAACTAACTTACGCTAAGGACAACACACACACACCCATGCCCGAGGGAGGACTCGAACCTCCGACGAGGGCAACCGCGCGAACCGTGGCAAGGCGCCTGAAACCGCTCGGGTACCCCGCGCGGCTCCATTTTTCTTACTGCAAGTGCACGTGTTGCCTACACTGCATGTTAATGAAGCGGAGCTTAAGGCAGTTGTGTGTTATATTTTTAATAACATTACGTTTACATGACTGGTACACTGTGATACTTTCTGGATACGGTTTGAGGAGAGAAATATAAATAATAAAAAATAACATGGTGCTATTTAAAAAGGACGTACTGCTGTTCATATCTTCGTTCAAAAGAAATGGTTCAAATGGCTCTGAGCACTATGGGACTTAACATCTGTGTTCGTCAGTCCCCTAGAACTTAGAACTACTTAAACCTAACTTACCTAAGGACAGCACACACATCCATGCCCGAGGCAGGATTCGAACCTGCGACCGTAGCGGTTCCAGACTGAAGCGCCTAGAACCGCACGGCCACACCGGCTGGCACATATCTTCGTAACGAAGAAAGTTCCGGACGCAGTCATGCTGGTTAATGTCCCCGAGGTAGCTAAACAATATTTGTTTGACATATATATTTTTTTTTTACTTTCCATGTAGAGAAACAGTACTTTTCGGAGGTCAAGATTTTTGTGGCGGCGTTCGTAAGGACAAACAATTCGCTGTAGAAACGGCTTACGAAGTCACCGCCACACTTTTAATAGCGGGCCGACCGGTCCGCTGGAACAGTGAACAGAAAGATGAAAACCCAAACACTCTGATTAAATAAAAGTCGGTACTTATCTTTATTACGAAGATACAGAACACAGTGGTGAACTCCGTGTCTACAGAAATCTGTCTAGTTCGAGTCGGAGCGGCTAGGTCAGCGTCGGCTGACGACAAACAACAACTCTGCTGCGATGAACACACAACTGACTAGCAAGTACTCAATTCGGTGGCGAGTATACAACTGAGCGGCGAATACAGAACTGTCCTAGCGCTCGCGACTCCAGCGCTTAAGAAGCCAGAAGCCAGCGGTGGCGCGCGCAGACTTGCGGCGATGTCCTGTCTCGCTGGCGCTGCTTATGCGGACGGCGTCCGTACTTTGATGCTGCCAACCTTTTGGCAGCGGGCTCGGGTGGCATTACTGGCTAGGATACAACAAAGATAAATGAGACACCCTGTCTAGGGAAGTAACAGGGCGCGAAGAACACAACACACGTTTAAGCATAATGAGCACGTGCAGTGTGGCAGTAACGTCACGCCCGCTTTGAAATTCGCCTGCTCCACCCGGACGCTAAGCAGTTGGAGAGCTACTGGCTAGTGCCCGCTGCCTCTGCTCGTTGAGAGATCCGTGTCCGCTCGAGTGCGCTCCGCGGCGGCAAGTTGTGCCGAGCGCCTGCTGAGGACGGCGGCGGCGAGTAGCCCGAAACTTGGCGGACCGCTGGGACGGGGCGGAGACCCTGCTGCAGCCGCTAGCAAGAAGCGGCCGCGGCTGCCCAACTTGCGCAGGCGTCTCTGCGCAGGTGTCCGCAACTTGGGGACGTGACGTACAGCCGGAGCGGCGAGGGAGGGGCTGTGCCCGTACTTGGCCCGTGGCACGCGCAGCCCGTTCTCAGTCGTACCTCAGCCACACGTCGCGCAGCAGTCACATCACGTATCCATCTACATCCGTACTCATCTGCACATTATACGAAAGGTAGCCACACAGTTTAGATTCACTGTGCAACAAATTTTCATCGAACATTTCTAAATTACCAGAATGAGAGTTTCACTCTGCATCGGAGTGTGCGCTGATATGAAACTTCCAGCCAGATTAAAACTGTGTGCCGGACCGAGACTCGAAATTGGGACCTTTGCCTTTCGTGGGCAAGTGCTCTACCATCTGAGCTATCCAAGCTGTCCTCACAGCTTTACTTCCGCCAGTACCTCGTCTCCTACTTTCATTTGTAAATTACTTATACACTACTGGCCATTAAAATTGCTACACCACGAAGATGACGTGGTACAGACGAGAAATTTAACCGACAGGCAGAAGATGCTGTGATACGCAAATGATTAGCTTTTTCAGAGCATTGACACAACGTTGGCGCCGGTGGCGACACCTACAACGTGTTGACATGAGGAAAGTTTCCAACCGATTTCTCATACACAAACAGCAGTTGATCGGCGTTGCTTGGTGAAACGCTGTTTTTTTGAATACAGATGGGGCCCCTCCACGCCCGCATCAACGTGGTGACCAAACCAAAAGTTCTACTGTCACCTCCGTCAACATGTTAGTTATCTAGTAAATGGATCACAGGATGCTGGGCTGTGATGTTATCCCTGCGTCTGGGTAAGACTACGCATTAACACGGTCCATCAGGTGATAGATAGTGGACGAAACGCGAGTGAGGGTAGCGATTTGAAGAGCAGAGGGAAAAAAGTGCCAAGGCTCGTGCCATGGGAAAAAAACCTCTGCGACAGTGGAATGGGTAGTAAGAGCAGTAGTGGCTTACTAGCTGCGATAGTTCATGCAAGGCTGGATTTGTTAGTATGGGTATCATGCATCATTACCGTGTCAAGCGATGGCGATGTATCCCAGTTGCTGCAGCCGCTACATTCCTGGAACAATCAAGATCGTTATACAGCAGTGGGAGATCGGCCATAGATCATCTCACCGTGTGGGGGATGTGTGGAGCTTGTCTGCATGCAGTGAACGGTACGGCTTCCCTGCGTGGTGCCAGTTTTTCGGCAGTGTATTCCAGCTGGATATCTAGTAATGGCGTCTGATTAACAGGGGCTCACCTGTACCGTTGCGTTTGCGTGTGCTAGGCCATAGATGTTAGGTCCTTACAAGTATGTCTTTTGGTATTTTATGTTTCCATCTATGGTTGTGGTCGTAGTTCCCCAGAGTCAGAGTAAACGGGTTCTGCGAATGTCTGGAGTTTCTGTACAGTCTTGTGGTGAGTTTGTGGATTACCTCCTTGAGAGTCTCAAGTCTGTATTCCCGGTGAAGGTCCGCGATGTATTGCTTATGATTTTGAGTACTTTGTTTTGTATGAGCTGCAGACGGCGGAGGAGTGTAGGTGCAGCGTATCCCCAGACAGGAGCTGCGTACGTCATCAGGGGTCGAATAAGTGTCATGTACATGGACCTCGACACCCTTCTGTTCAGTGTGCTACGCCTGTTGAGCATAGAGTAGAGCTGTTTGAGCCTCGCGCTATCTCGGTTTGTCGTGTGTTGTATGTGGTCCCCCAAGAGTAATTTCCGCTCCAACCAGACACCGAGGTATTTGACTTTCTCACGGAAACGTATTGGGCGTGCATGTGGAGTTAGTGGTCTGCAGTATCGATGTTTGCGCAGTTACTTCGGTCTTCTAGTGAACAGAACGGCTTCGCACTTGTCGACGTTTACACTAACACGCCATTTCTCCAACCAATGTTTGATGGTTTCCAATCTTGCGCGAGGATGGCTGTGTCATCCGCGTAGATTGCCATCGTTGTGTTGTGTAAGGTTGGGAGATCATTTATGTAGAGGTTAAACAGTAGGGCCCTGGGATGCTTCCCTGGGGTACTCCCGCGTGTATATCGTGTCGTGTTGATTGTTTTCCCTGCACGTCAGAGTTGAAACTCCTGTCTGTGAGGTATGAGTGTATGAGACGCACCAGCGCGTCGGGGAATCCCTCGTCGCTGAATATTCGAATGTTGTGCCATAGATGTTCGAAAGCCTTTTCGATGTCCAGGAACACGGCCCTGTAGCTTTGTTTATGTTGAAGCCATGTGTTATCTGTTCAACAACCCGTAAGAGTTGTTGTGTTGTGGAGTGGTGATTCCTGAAGCCGAATTGCTCCCGTCTCAGGATGTCATTTGTTATGCAGTGCCTAGTGATGCGTTTGAGAATCACCTTCTCAACAATCTGACTGAGTGAGCTCAGAAGGCTGATGGGTCGGTAATTTTGTGGGAGACTGTGGTCTTTCCCCGGCTTCCTGAACATCAGGATCTTGGCCGTCTTCCAAAAGGCGGGGAAGTGTTGGTGTTTTAGTATGGCATTCGTTATGTGTGTTAGGTACTCAGTAGCTTTATCGGTGAAATCCTGGAGGACACGGTTTTGAATGCCATCATGACCAGGGGCTTTCCGAGCAGCGGAATGCATTATAGCCCAGGAGACTTCGGCTGTGCTAGCACGTCGAATGTCGTCGCGCGATGGTTGGCTAGAATGCTTGTAACCTCTTGGTCAGTAGCAAGTGTGAACACTGGATCTGATGGTACCAGGTTCGGTGTGAATGACGGTGCGAGTGTGCGGGCCATTAGTTCTGCTTTCTCTTCCGCTTAGTATGCAGGTCCGTCAGGCCCTTGAAGCGTTGGAGTATATATTTTCTTCCTGGAGTAGTGTCGGGCTAGTTGCCACACGCCAGGTCGTGCGGTGTCCAGCCCTTCGAGTTTTTGGTTTCTGCACATACAGTTCGACGACGTTTGCAGCAGCATGGCTGCGGTTACCCTTGACGCTGCATCACAGACAGGAGCGCCTGCGATGGTGTACTCAGCGACGTACCTGGGTGCACGAATGGCAAAACGTCGTTTTTCCGGATGAATCCAAGTTCTGATTACAACATCATGATTGTCGTATCCGTGTTTGGCAACATCGCGGTGAACCCAGATTGGAAGCATGTATTCGTCATCGCCATATTGGCGTACCCACCGGCGTCATGGTATGGGGTGCCATTGGTTACACGTCTCGGTCACCTCTTGTTCGCATTGATGGCACTTTGAACAGTGGACGTTACATTTCAGATGTGTTACGACCCGTAGCTCTACCCTTCATTCGATCCCTGCGAAATCCTACATTTCATCAGGATAATGCACGACCGCATGTTGCAGTTCCTGTACGGGCCTTTCTGGATACAGAAAACGTTCGACTGCTGCTCTGGCCAGCACATTCTCCAGATCTCTCACCAACTGAAAATATCTGGTCAATGGTGGCCGATAAACTGACTCGTTTAATACGCCAGTCACTACTCCTGATGAACTGTTGTATCGGGTTGAAGCTGCATGGGCAGCTGTACCTGTACATGTCATCCAATCTCTGTTTGACTCAATGCCCAGGCGTATCAAGGCCGTTATTACGGCAAGACGTGGTTGTTCTGGATACTGATTTCTCAGGATCTATGCACCCAAACTGCATGAAAATGTAACCACATGTCAGTTCTAGTACAATATATCCGTCCAATGAATACCCGTTTATCATCTGCATTTCTTCTTGGTGTAGCAATTTTAATGGCCAGTAGTGTACTTAGAATTTACACATTTTCGTTTACGTACACAAACGGAAAGAAATCGCAACATAAAAAATAATGTAACTGCAATTTCGGGAATAAATTTATCTAGGTAATGTATGAAAGCGATTAATATTGTAACACCAGAGGTTAACGTAAGCGCGAGATAAGTTATTAGAAATGTGAAATACTGGTGTAACCGGTGTAGCCACCAGAATGAGTACAAACATGTAGACCTACATGCATTGTGTAGCAAAGGTACCTGATGTCAGTTTGTGGACTGGAGCTCCATGCTTGTTACACTTGGTCAGTCAATACAGGGACGGTTAATGATGTCTGTGTATGACGTTTGATTTGTCATCCGATGATGTCCCATATGTCCTCGATTGAAGACAGATAGGTGATCGAGCAGGCCAACGTAACATGTCGACACTCTGTAGAGCAGGGGCGGGCAAACGTTGCTCGCGGCTCATGAGCGCACAGCGCTGCACGTGTGCTGCTCGTGTGCAATCGTCGAATGGGACAGTGGCGACAGCCGGCAGGTTGCTGCAGTGTAGTGCCAGGCTAAGTCGGGGACGCTGATGCGAAGCGACCACTACGTAGTGAATGTTGTATTTCAAGAACCGGAAAATGCAGAGTGAAACAAGGAAACGGAGAAGTGGAGATTTGCTATCTTTTAAAAAGTGATGGGAGAATCATTTTTTTTGTGCAAAAACATGAAAATTCGAAATTTTTAATATATGGAAGTATTCTCGCAGGTCAGCGGAAGTTTAGTATTGAAGCCCATTATAATAAATTTCACAAGGACGAGTACAATTTATTGTCGGATTCTGAGCGGATGGGGAAATTGACTGAGCTTAAGAAGAGCGATCTGACGATATTTGATGAATCTGTCCTAGTTGCTGTTGTCACGAGAGATCTGCGACTTTCTTTCGTCATGTCTCTCATCTAACTGATTTAACATTTTATGGAGCACTGTTTTCAATTTTTCAGGACGATAACAATAATAGCCCAGCGGTACGTACAAGTTATAAAATTGCGCTTAACATCGCGAGAGCTGGAAAACCATTTGCTGAATTAATAAGCCTCGGTTAAGAGCAAACATAAGTGATGAAAATTTACGTAACTGTTTGCGCTTGTGTGTACGTAGAAATTTTGTTCCAGATATTAATCGTATTGTAAACTCCATCTGTGATAATTAAAAAAAACGTAACGTAGTTAATAGGTACTCTTTCAAACCATGATTTCTTTCAAGCACTCCTACTAGCCTTATTCCATCATTCAATAAAGCAAACTAGGAAACAAAACGCATTACAGAGGAAGGAGTGGTCAGAAGGTATGGTGGGGAGGGGAGATAAGCGGGTGGCCAGCTTGCCCCTGTGTGCACGCAGAACACCTGTTAACTGCACGCGTGCAAGTGCACCGCACACGTGCAGGATTCCTGCCCGCCCCTGCTATAGAGTATGTTGAGTTACAACAGCGATATGCAGTCAGGCGTTATCCTGTTGGAAAACAACCCCTGGAATGCTGTTCACGACTGGCATCACGACAGGACGAATTACCAGACTGACGTACTATTTTTCAGTCAGGGTGCATGGGATAAACACGAGAGTTATATGAAAGTGCACCAAAGGCTGTAATACCAGGTGTAGATCCAGGTCATAGCATGCATACAGGTTAGTTGCAGCCCTTACCTGGCGTCCTTCTAACGATCACACGGCCATCACTGACACCGAGGCAGAATCAACTTTCACCAGAAGACATAGCAGACCCCCATCCTGCCCTCCAATGCGGTCTCGCTTGACACCACTAAAGTCGCAAATGGCGGTGGTTTGGAATCAGTGGAAAGCATGCTACAGAGCGTCTGGCTCGGATCTGTCACTGATGTAACCGACTTGTAACATTTAGTTGTGTCACAGTGCTGCCAACTGCTGCTCAGATTGCTGCTGCAGATCCCGTACGATGATCCAGAGCCATATGCAGTACACGATGGTCTTCCGTCACGGTAGTGCAGCGTGGTCGTCCGGAGCCTAGTCTTCTTGCCACCGTACATTCTCGAGACTACCACTGCCAGCAATCGTGTATAATGGCTGCATTTCTGCCAAGGCTTTCTGCAGTATTGCAGAAGGAAGATCAAGCTTCTCGTAGCCCTATTACACGACATCGTAATAGCGTCTTTGTCTCCTTAAAAGTATTCTCGACTAGCACCACACCTACCAACTTCTATTTATGTCACACAATTCCTTCTTGGTGTTGCGAGTTTCTGTGGTGTCACGCCAGACACCACACTTGCTAGGTGGTAGCCTTTAAATCGGCCGCGGTCCGTTAGTATACGTCGGACCCGCGTGTCGCCACTGTCAGTGATTGCAGACCGAGCGCCACCACACGGCAGGTCTAGAGAGACGTCCTAGCACTCGCCCCAGTTGTAGAGCCGACTTTGCTAGGAAAATTTCACTGACAAATACGCTCTCATTTGCCGAGACGATAGTTAGCATAGCCTTCAGCTACGTCATTTGCTACGACCTAGCAAGGCGCCATAGCATTTGATATTGAGATTATAAAACATATATAAACAAGAGCGATGTACACCAATTATGGATTAAAGTTAAGTATTACATCAATTACGTACTTTATGTGCTACTATTAATTCCCTTAACTGTTCCAGACCTCGCGCCAGCCTGCGTGAGCTTAAAAGCGTGCATTTCGACCTCCTCTAGCAACACAGTGTTGTCTCTTCTGCCAACAAAAAAATGGTTCAAATGGCTCTGAGCACTATGGGACTTAACATCTACGGTCATCAGTCCCCTAGAACTTAGAACTACTTAAACCTAACTAACCTAAGGACATCACACACATCCACGCCCGAGGCAGGATTCGAACCTGCGACCGTAGCAGTCGCGCGGCTCCGGACTGAGCGCCTAGAACCGCTAGACCACCGCGGCCGGCTTCTGCCAACACTTCAGTTTCTTTTTCCGTAGCGTATATAAAAATTCAGCCTACGTGTGTTTGTGCTCGCAAAACTCGAAAAGTAGTCCATCAATCGACTTGAAATTTTAACACATTGTTGCATTCGAATAGACACGTGTTCTTATACACCTGTTTTCTAAATTTATATGCGAGGGTCACTCCAAAAGAAATGCACACTATTTTTTTAAAATCCATCTTTTATTCTACATATAAGTGTGTAGATACATCCTTTGGGAACAATATTTTCATTTCCCCACATAATTTCCATCCCTCTCAACTGCCTTACGCCATCTTGGAACCAGCACGTGTATACCCGCACGGTAAAATTCTGGACCAACCTGTTGGAGCCACTGTTTGGCAGCGTGCACAAGGGAGTCATCATCTTCAAACCTTGTTCCACGAAGAGAGTCTTTCAGTTTCCCAAAGAGATTATAGTCACACGGAGCCCGGTCAGGACTGTAAGGCGGGTGTTTCAGTGTCGTCCATCCGAGTTTTGTGATCACTTCCATGGTTTTTTCGACTGACATGTGGCCGTGCATTGTCCTGCAACAGCAAAACATCCTGCTTTTGCCGATGTGGTCGAACACGACTCAGTCGAGCTTGAAGTTTCTTCAGTGTCGTCACATATGCATCAGAATTTATGGTGGTTCCACTTGGCATGATGTCCACAAGCAAGTGTCCTTCGGAATCGAAAAACACCGTAGCCATAACTTTTCCAGCAGAAGGTGTGGTTTTGAATTTTTTTCCTAGGGTGAATTTACATGATGCCACCTCATTGACTGCCTCTTCGTCTCTGGTGATAAATGATGGACCCATGTTTGATAACCTGTCACAATTCTTCCAAGAACTTCATCTCCACCATTTTCGTACTGTTCCAAAAGTTCGCTACATACCGTTTTTCTTGTGTCTCTGTGAGCCACTGTCAACATCCTGGTAACACACCTGGCATAAACTTTTTTTAACGCCAACACTTTCAGTATTATTGCCGTGCCCGCTTTCATCACGTAACCTGCTTGCCTGCCGACTAGCTGTACTGCGATCGACAGCAGCATCTCCATACACCATTTTCAACCTCTTGTGGATGTTTCACAGCACAGGAATTCTATGACAGCACGTTACTTCTCTGACGAACGTCAAGTGTAGCAGCAATGCTGTGACGGCGCCACTAACGGGAACAGGTTGAACTAAGTTTGAAAACAAGCGGAAAGGATGTATCTACACACTGTAAAACTTTCATACGTGCAGAAGGAAAACTGTATTTTTACAAAAATTTGGTGCATTTCTTTTCGAGTGACCCTCGTAACTTATAAATAAATGTGGAATGTATGAAGGAGAAAAGTTGTAACCAAAAATATCGGAAAGGTGTTAATCGATTTACTTGAAGTTTTTACACGTTACTCTAATGAAGGTTCTGACAGGAATAGATCATATTTTACACAGTGCTGTTTTAAAATCCAGATACAGAATCTGAATTTCAATAACAATAAACAAGTCTTAAGGTCAGAAAGAGGGGACAGATAGTGGAAACGAGGAGATGAACAGAGGGGGAAGGAGGGCTAATAGGTGGCGGCCAGAGACAGGGGGAGAAGGAGATCAGGATGTGTGTTCTCATTTCTTTCTTCTCCATTTAAGCAAACTGAACCACTCCAACGCGTGTCTGTGTACAGTTAACATCCTGAGAAAATTGCTCGCCGAATTATCTTGTTCAATGTCGATGGTGTAATACCTAATGAATTATGTGTCGTACAATAGCACAATCTTGCAAGTACATTGAGTGATATATGTAGATATCGCCCGCAGAGTGTGTTTCAGACAGAATCGGTAGTAAAGAAGTAAGAAATTAAAGCGTCTTGTCTGATGACTATGTTTTGCTGTATGAACAACGAAAATATAGTAATCTATATACTTTTTTCCTTTCATCATTTTAGGGGAGATGTCAGCGAGAAAAGTTTCGTGAAGGTTCGAACTTATGTGCAAAACTGGTTGGAAATCGCTAAGTTTTCTCATTCTCAAATACTGGGTGAGTAAAGTCTGTATATTTGCGCCCTGTCACTGAACGCTTCTCCAGATAAACACAAAGTTTCTAGCTGTAATAGTGGCCTTATTGTGTTGAACCTTTAACATAAGATTATATCTATTAACAGACTATGAAATAATTTCAAATTTCGTCAATAACCACACGAAATACAGAAATTTTTGTTGACCCTGGGAGCCGTTAGATGGGCAACCAGCAACTGGTAATGGGTTCCGGGATAGTCGTTTATTGTTGGTGACTTGGCTTCCTGTTATTTGAGCTTTTCGAATCTTCATGAACAGGGCACGCTGGTACGACGTGGTCTGTTGTAGCAATTGACAAAGACAGAGAAGCATAGTTAATCTACTGATCACAGTCCCCGTACTGAAAAGAAAAGAGGTAGTACATTTGAACTGACTGTTGAGCCAGCTGATCCACCAAGGTTGTTGGGTTACTAGTCACAACAATTTTTTCAAGATGTTCAAATGGTTCAAATGGCTCTGAGCACTATGCGACTTAACGTCTGAGGTCATCAGTCGCCTAGAACTTAGAACTAATTAAACCTAACTAACCTAAGGACATGACACACATCCATGCCCGAGGCAGGATTCGAACCTGCGACCGTAGCGGTCGCTCGGTTCCAGACTGTAGCGCCTAGAACCGCCGGCCACTCCGGCCGGCGTCAAGATGTGTTTCACTGTTTAATTTCACGTATAATTTGCAACACTACCGCGATTTCATTCTTCTTATAGATATCAATGTACGGCTTAATTTAAGTAATTATTTGATACTTTTTTCCAATTTTTAGAATTGCGGAGGACAGTTACAAAAAATCGCATGAAATCAGCAGAAGGAATCACTCATGAGTTCCGAAGTGCTACCAGCAGTCCAGCTTACACATTGACTGTATAGGAAGTTTAAAAAAAAAGGCGGTACATTGATTCAGCTGCCAGTCATATGATACACATTTCTGTAGTCATTGGTAAGCGACGCCTTAGGTGGTGTAAAGAGCGACTGCATTAGACAGTGGGTGACTGGAAACGAGATTTTTGTAATGAGGAATCACGTTACACCCTGTGGTAATCCGATGGAAGTGTCTGCCTTTGGCAAATGAAGAATCACGCTATACCCCATTTAATAATATTCGTTTCTTGTCTCTGAGCAATATGGGACTTAACATCTGAGGTCATCAGTCCCCTAGAACTTAGAACTACTTAAACCTAACTAACCTAAGGACATCACACACATCCATGCCCGAGGCAGGATTCGAACCTGCGACCGTAGTGGTCGCGCGGTTCCAGACTGTAGCGCCTAGAACCGCTCGGCCACTCTGACCGGCTATTCATTTCTTCCTTTCGTTGCGAATGGTCTCCAGAACGACATGGAAAAGCAAGAAATTACTCACATAAAATATACATGGTATCACAGGAGCAGTAGTCAGTGTTGAGGAATATGACCGAAACAATCTTTCCAAGCAAAACGTCCAGCAAACACAGCCTCAAAAACGCATTCCTTAAGAACTAGGAGCACTGCTTCATATTCGGTACTGTGCCACAAATCTCTTGTACTGCAAGCTATTTGCTTTCCATATTTTGCAAGATGGCAGAATACACAAAAAAATATAATTTGTCTGTTAAGGCTGGGCTTGAAAATGAGATGTGTTCCAAAGTAGCGAAGATGAACAGGTGCTCGCAGCTCTTACGACATGTATCTTCCAGCCCATGGTTACTAGACTTTTCTGCTTCGAATGATCTTTACTTCCATATTCCTAGATACTGGCCGTGCCCTCCGCGACACCCTGTATAAAAGTGCAGCAGTCGTGTATCACTCCTCATTTTCGCCCCCGGTGTCACGGCGAAAACTGACGAGGGAGTGTGAATTCCGGAGTCTGGCACAAGACGAGGGAACTGCGGAGGGCTGCGATGCGTCGTGTAGTGGAGTGGGGGAGTGCGGCGAGGCTCAGATTAGCCAAGTTTGTCCCTCCGAGCCGCCTTAATAATTGACCGACCAACTCCGCCAGCGGCCGCGGACCGCTCGCTGGACGCGCTTCCTCCTTTGCCTGCTCTGCGAGCACTCGGCCGAACTCGGGACGTTCCTACTTGTGTCGCTGCAGACTCGTAATTCTCAACCTACAGTTCATCTTCTGATAAAAAGAGGACATACGAAATTGCACCAAAAGAAGCAGGCAGAAGGGACTATAGAAGGGTAAAATATGAGAATGACAGAAAGCCGGCCGGGTGGCCGAGCGGTTCTAGGCGCTACAGTCTGGAACCGCGTGACCGCTACGGTCGCAGGTTCGAATCCTGCCTCGAGCATGGATGTGTGAGATGTCCTTAGGTTAGTTAGGTTTAAGTGGTTCTAAGTTCTAGGGGACTGATGACCTCAGAAGTTAAGTCCCATAGTGCTCAGAGCCATTTGAACCATTTTTGAATGACAGAAAGTGCAGACTGGCAAAGCAGGAATCAATCAATGCCTTCTCTGCACGATATCAATGGAGGTACTATCGAAGACAGTGCTGCCAAAGCAGAGTTACTAAACATAGCCTTTCGAAATGCCTTCACAAAAGAAGACGAAGTAAATATTTCAGAATTCGAATCGAGAACAGCTGCTAACATGAGTAAGGTAGAAGTTAATATCCTCGGAGTAGTGAAGCAACTCAAATCACTTAATAAAAGCAAGTCTTCTGGTCCAAACTGTATACCAATTAGGTTCCTTTCAGAGTATGCTGATGCATTAGCTCCATACCTAACAATCATATACAACCGTTCGCTCGACGAAAGATCCGTACCCAAAGACTGGAAAGATGCACAGGCCCACATCGTTGACGTCGATATGCAGCAGGCCGACGGTGTGGCCGTGCGGTTCTAGGCGCTACAGTCTGGAACCGAGCAACCGCTACGGTCGCAGGTTCGAATTCTGCCTTGGGCATGGATGTGTGTGATGTCCTTAGGTTAGTCAGGTTTAAGTAGTTCTAAGTTCTAGGCGACTGATGACCTCAGAAGTTAAGTCGCATAATGCTCAGAGCCATTTGAACCATTTGATATGCAGCAGGATTTTAGAAAATAAATTGTATTCGAACATTATGAATTACCTCGAAGGAAACGGTCTACAGACACACAGTCAACATGGGTTTAGAAAACATCGTTCCTGTGAAACACAACTAGCTCTTTATTCACATGAAGTGCTGAGTGCTATTGACAAGGGATTTCAGATCGATTCCGTATTCCTGGATTTCCGGAAGGCGTTTGACTCTGTACCACACAAGCGGCTCGTAGTGAAATTGCGTGCTTATGGAATATCGTCTCAGTTATGTCCTGGATTTGCGATTTCCTGTTAGAGAGGTCACAGTTCGTAGTAATTGACGGAAATTCATTGAGTAAAACAGAAGTGATTCCAGGCGTTCCCCAAGGTAGTGTTATAGGCCCTTTGCTGTTTCTTATCTATGTAAACGATTTGGGAGACAATCTGAGCAGCCGTCTTCAATTGTTTGCAGCTTACGCTGTCATTTATCGACTAATAAAGTCATCAGAAGATCAGAACAAACTGCAAAACGATTTAGAAAAAATATCTGAATGGTGCGAAAAGTGGCAGTTGACCCTAAATAACTAAAAGTGTGAGGCCATCCACATGAGTGCTAAAAGGAACTCGTTAAACTTCGGTTACACGATAAATCAGTCTAATCTAAAAGCCGTAAATTCAACTAAATACCTAGGTATTACAATTACGAACAACTTAAATTGGAAAGAACACATAGAAAATGTAGAGGGGAAGGCTAACCAAAGGCTACGTTTTATTGACAGGACACTTGGAAAATGTAACAGACCTACTAAGGAGACTGCCTACACTACGCTTGTCCGTCCTCTTTTAGAATACTGCTGTGCGGTGTGGGATCCTTACTACATAGGACTGACGGAGTACATTTAAAAAGCTCAAAGAAAGGCAGTATGTTTTGTATTATCGCGAAATATGGGAGAGAGTGTCACAGAAATGATGCAGGATTTGGGCTGGAAATCGTTAAACGAAAGGCGTTTTTCGTTCCGACGGAATCTTCTCACGAAATTCCAATCACCAACTTTCTCTTCCAAATGCGAAAATATCTTGTTGACACAGACCTACATGGGGAGAAACGATCACCACGATAAAATAAGGGAAGTCAGAGCTCGTACGGAAAGATATAGGTGCGAGATTGGAATAATAGAGAATTGTAAAAGTGGTTCAATGAACCCTCTACCAGGCACTTAAATATGATTTGCAGAGTATCCATGTAGACGTAGATGTAGAGGAATGGCTAGACGAGAATGTAAGACTGTAAGTGGTTGCACGACTATTTGAAAAATGGGCCGTATAGAAAAATTAAAGAGACCTCTGGAGAAAAGAGAAGAACCAAGAGGAAGAGAGAAACGGAAAGGGATATACAGAAGTGTTGCACAAAGGAAATGAATGTGGAAACAGTATTACGGAAAGAGAAGACAGAGTAGATGAAAATGACATGGGAGATATGATGCTGCGAGAAGAATTTCACGGAACACTGAAGGGCCTCAGTGGAAACAAAATCCTCGACGGCATTCCTTCAGAATGAGTGACGTAGGAAGATAGAAGTACTGGGTGACAATTACTAAACTATATGAAATAAAGTCGTCATAACTTCTGAACGGTTTGCGTCAGGACGTTCGTCACGAGACACGATGAGAATTAGTATGCGTATGTATCGCTGGGTTTACCGACGAGGCCCTCTTTCATTTGGATGAGTTCGCAAACAAGCAAAATTGGCGCTTTTGGGGGGCTGAGTATCCGCATTTCGTGATCTAGAAGTCTCTTCACCCTCAACGGGTGACTGCGTGGTGTGTAATTTTCAGTCACGGAATGGTTCAAATGGCTCAGAGCACTATGAGACTCAACTTCTGAGGTCATCAGTCCCCTAGAACTTAGAACTACTTAAACATAACTAACCTAAGGACATCACACTCATCCATGCCCAAGGCAGGATTCGAACCTGCGACCGCAGCGGTCGCGCGGTTCCAGTCCGTAGCACCTAGAACCGCTCGGCCACTCCGGCCGGCCAGTCACGGAATAATCAGTGCGTTATTCCTTGATGGGATGGAGACTACAGAACCGTATGTGAAGGTTTTGGAAGATGATTTGATCCCCATTATCCAAAGTGACTGATTTTGACAAGATGAGGTTCATGCAAGACGCATCTCGACCCCATCGAAGCAGGAGAATGTATGATGTCCTGAAGAAACACTTTGGGAACCGCATTCTGGCTCTGGAGTACCCAGAGGCCTTTGGCATGGGCCTCGATTGGCCGCCATATTCTCCGGATCTGAGCACATGCGACTCCTTTTTGTGGGGCCATATTAAAGACAGGGTGTACAGCAACAGCTGCAAAACCACTGCAGAGCTGAAAACAGTCATTCGTTAGGTCACCAAGAGCATCGATGTTGCGCCACTTCAGCGAGTCATTCTGAATTTCGCTTTTTACATGCGCCACATCATCGCCAATGATGGCAGGCAAGTCGAACACATCATAACCTAAATCCGATTACCTCTAGTGACGTTTATATGTTAAATAAAGTGTCTTTGTAAACGTTATCTGATTAAAAGTATTAAAAAAAATGGTTCAAGTGGGTCTGAGCACTATGGGACTTAACATCTAGAACTTAGAGCTACTTATACCTAACTAACCTAAGGACATCACACACATTAATGCCGGAGACAGGATTCGAACTTGCGACCGTAGCGGTAGCGCGGTTCCATTCTGAAGCACCTAGAACCACTCGGCCACACCGGCCGGCGATTAAAAGTATCCGGACACCTGTTAGCGGACATTAAAATGAGGTGTCTCCACCCAATGTCTCCATGACTCTGTCGGGGATGCTTCTTATGAGATACTGAATGTCTGGGACGGGATGGCAGTCCATTCTTCCTACAAATTCCAAACCAATGAATGTAGTGGTGCTGTATGCTGGGGTCTGGAGCGAAGTCGACGTTCTAAATCATCCCAGAATGTCTCTGATCGGGATTCTCGGCAGGCAAGTTCATTTGAGGAGTACGAGTATTATTATTCGCGAACCATTGCCTAACATACGCTTCTTTATAACGGGTTGCATTGTCACACTGATAAAATCATTGTCTCTGAAGTGTTCCTCTACTATACGCAGTACACAGTGTTGTTAACATGTGTTCACATGCTTCCGGATTAAATTTGTTCTTGAGCAAAATAAAGGGACCACATACACGAAAAATAGCCCCATACTGTAAAAACACTCCCTTCGACCTTCACTGTTGGCACTACACATGATGGCAGGCAACGTTCGCTAGGAAATCGCCAAACCCAAACACTTCCATCGTCATTCCAAACATCTCGTTTTCAGTCATCCCCTGCCTGGTGCAGTCGCTCTTTACACCACCCAAAGTGTCGCCTGCCACCGAGTATAGAAATGTGTGTCTCATGAGGAGCTGCACAGTCATTGCGTAGGAAGTCAGTAAGAAGGGGATGCACAGTCATTGTGCTAGCTGGACTGTTGGCAGCGCTTCGGAACCCACAACTGATTCCTTCCGCTCATTTCATGCGGGCTTTTACAACCATCCTCTGAGCACAGCCTGGTCTTGGTTTAGCTGCCGTTGTTCCTTCGTGTTTCCACTTCAAAATTACATCACCATCGTTCGACTTGAGCAACTTTACACCGGTTGTAAAGTCCCCGATGGATTTGTTACTTACAAGGAAACATAACCAACTCGACCTTTTATTATAAGGGAACACAAAATACCAGACCCAGCAATCGATCACGCGCGAAAATTTGCGCGATAATTCTGATAATATGCACATGTGACCTTCCTAATGCACAGCTTCCAAATTTCGCACGCAGCAATTGTTTGACACTGGCCCTTCAGCACTGCCAGCCAATTAATGCCTGCTCACAGAGGGAGGGAGCGTAGCCGGCACCGTAGCTCAGCGTGTTCGGTCAGAAGGTTACCTGCCCTCTGTAATAAAAAGACTGAGTGAACGGATCAGCGATGAACTGTAACAGGTTTCGTACGACGTCCGCCCCGAACATATCCAATCAACAATTACTTACAGCATAAGATCAGAAAAAGAAAGAAGGTAGCGCAGTGGATAGAACGCTGGTCACGCATTCGGGAGGACCACGGTTGAAACCCGCGTACGGCCATGTTTTAGGTTTTTCGTAATTTCCCTGAATCGTTTAAGGCAAATGGCGGGATTGTTTCTATGACAGGACACGGCCGATTTCTTGCTCCATCCTTCTCTAACCCGAGCTTGTGCTCCGTCTCTGATGACCTCGTAGTCGACGGGACGTTAAACACCAATCTCCTCCGGTCAGATTGGAATTACTCTACAGAGGAGTGGGGAAGACTTTTCTGAAATACTGGAGTGACAGTGTTAACATGCTCCGTTCGTTTCAAAGTGGGCGGCTTCTAACCTGTAGCTTACGCCAGAGATCTCTTTTCTTTGAACATTTTTGTGTCGTGATTCATAGATGCAGTGTAAATAATTGAAACTGACACTAAAGAAGTAGCGGAGAGCTGCTTGATTATTAACACCGCTATTGTTCGTTATTTCCTTTGTAGTTTAAAGCTGACGCTGTTAAAGGGAAGCCATTTTACCTACAAAGTACTAAAAAAAAACTTTATAATTAATGTTACAGTATCAACTCAAAAAGTCAATGTCTCTGTACTAATGTAAAAGGCATTTCAGATGCATAAGTGAATATATGATCCTTTCCAAACATAGGACATCTTCAAATGTTACATTATATTATAGCATCTTTGATACTCATATGTTTGTAAGCTCTTTCTATGTATCAAAAGATGTGATGCGTGGTAGAAATCTTCTTGGTGACATACCTAAAGTGTTCAGTGAGGAAAATTTACGTGTGCAACAATAAGAATGCAGTGGGAATGTATTCGCATCTGTTGGACGAATGGCCTGCCGGTGTGGCCAAGTGGTTCTAGGCGTTACAGTCTGGAACCGCGTGACTGCTACGGTCGCAGGTTCGAATCCTGCCTCGGGCGTGGATATGTGTGATGTCCTTAGGTTAGTTAGGTTTAAGTAGTTCTAAGTTCTAGGGGACCGATGACCTCAGATGTTAAGTCCCACAGTGCTCAGAGCCATTTGACCATTTTGTTGGACAAATGTTATAAAAACAAACACTCTGTTCTGTACATAGTTCCGCGTAGTCAGCGCGTACACAACATACCCACTAGAGCGCGCCCCGCTAAGCACAACAGTGCAGGCGCAGCACTCGTCCGTCTCCGCACTATGAGATGGCGCTGCCTTAGAGACGGACCAAATTCTGCTTCCGCCGATCAGCGTATTAATATGTAACGCAGCCAATGAGATTGCTGCTAACGTAGAACCTTTTCTCCTCGTGGATCACACTCGTGCAGTGATACATGAACGCGCGAGGTATTATAACGAGTGTACAGACCTCTGATTAGTCAGTCTGCATTTGTCTGCACCAGTCTGTACCAGTCTGCATTAGTCTATAGTCAAGTTCCAGTCTGCGCCTAATAAGATTATCATATTCCTGTACATAGCCATGAAGATAAATGAATAGACACTTTTGTCAAGTATCAGAGATATGTGAGAACAAGATTAACATAGCAAGACCAAAGGAACTTCAGATTGTCAATTGTAAATAGCATCCAAAACCAAGTTAAGTAGTTTTTAGGCTTGTTATTATTTTAATAAATGTGTGTGAAAATTAATCAAGTTCTATTTAAAGTTGGTCACTGTCAATCTGCTACTCTAAGTGTGCAAGTGGCATTTCTATCGTCTGACCTAACGGCAGAAGATAAACACGCCACGATAAGACCACGAGATATATTGCTGACACTCGCCTACTTCGTTAGAGCGACAAGTCAAATAATCTGATGGTGTGTGTACTGAAGGTCTTAACAGTACGCACATCACACACTCCAAACCGACATTTCAGGTAAGTCACATGCAACGAAAATCTGTAACGCAACCATCGGTGTATGGCGTGCTTACAATTATGTGTTATTTAAATTTTAGGACAATTAATATGTACAGAATACACCACACGTCATAAGGAAAGCGTGTAAACCGTCTGAAGATGAATCACAACGATTCGAAATCGGTAATGGTACCCTTTGAATAAAGGAACTGAAAGCAAATTTGTGGCTGGTTCTTGTCCCAACACCATCAACAAATTCAGGAAATGTGCTGTTCTCCAACGTCATTAGTATGATAATATCTTGAAATCTGAATCAGTAAACTCCATTTCACAATAACCCTTTGGTTAATTAGGTTTACTCATTTTGCGTTTTAGACGTATATGTAGCTGCGTAATATCAATCCAAGAATACTGTTAGACAATATTAACGTACATGTTCGTAAGATTGACATATTATGTTCCGTACTCACACTACTTCCCTGTTTCTCGCTTGGAATAACGGTCGTTCTCGAACAAGATTTCGTAACACGTTAGGCAGGCAGATGTGTCACCTCCTCCGTCCTCTTCCCTCGCTATTAACATCCCGCGAATGGGGGCCGCTGGTTGTCATTCCGCCGTACTGATCACCCACAACATTACTGCAGCTCGGAGTGCGGGTGGTTCTGTCGGCTCGTGTGTTTATCTATCCGCTTGAAGACCATCAGGACCTGCTCTGGTGTTCTGACGACCAGACTACCTGCTCGTTAAGTATTCGCACTTGCATAGTAGAGACGACTGTCGGAATTATGAATATACACTACTGGCCATTAAAATTGGTACACCAAGAAGAAATGCAGATGATAAACGCGTATTCATTGGACAAATATATTATACTAGAACTGACATGTGATTACGTTTTCACGCAATTTGGGTGCATAGATCCTGAAAAATCAGTACCCAGAACAACCACCTCTCGCCGTAATAACGACCTTGATACGCCTGGGTATTGACTCAATCAGAGCTTGGACGGCGTGTACAGGTACATTTGCCCATGCAGATTCAACACGATACCACAGATCATCAAGAGTAGTGACTGGCGTATTGTGACGAGCCAGTTGCTCGGCCACCATTGACCAGACGTTTTCAATTGGTGAGAGATCTGGAGAATGTGCTGGCCAGGGCAGCGGTCGAACATTTTCTGTATCCAGAAAGGCCCGTACAGTACCTGCAACATGTGATCGTGCGTTATCCTGCTGCAATGTAGGGTTTCGTAGGGATCGAATGAAGGGTAGAGCCACGGGTCGTAACACATCTGAAATGTAACGTTCACTGTTCAAGTTGCCGTCAATGCGTACAAGAGGTGTCCGAGACGTGTAACCAGTGGCACCCCATACCATCACGCCGGGTGATACGCCGGTATGGCGATGGCGGATACACGCTTCCAATGTGCGTTCACCGCGATGACGCCAAACACGGATGCGACCATCATTATGGTGTAAACAGAACCTGGATTCATCCGAAAAAATGACGTTTCGTCATTCGTACACCCAGGATCATCGTTGAGTACACCATCGCAGGCGCTCCTGTCTGTGATGCAGCGTCAAGGGTAACCGCAGTCACGGTCTCCGAGCTGATAGTCCATGCCGCTGCAAACGTCGTCGAACTGTTCGTGCAGATGGTTGTTGTCTTGCAAACGTCCCCATCTGTTGACTCAGGGATCGGGACGTGGCTGCCATGCGGATAAGATGCCTGTCATCTCGACTGCTAGTGATACGAGGCCGTTGGGATCCAGCACGGCGTTGCGTATTACCCTTCTGAACCCACCGATTCCATATTCTGCTAAGAGTCATTGGGTCTCGACCAACGCGAGCAGCAATGTCGCGATACGATAAACCGCAATCGCGGTAGGCTACAATCACACCTTTATCAAAATCGGAAATGTGATGGTACGCGTTTCTCATCCTTACACGAGGCATCGCAACAACGTTTCACCAGGCAACGCCGGTAAACTGCTGTTTGTGGCTTTCCGTTTCCCAATAGTGCATATTATGCCGGTTTACGTTACCGCTGTTGGTGAATGACGCTTCGATGCTAAATAGAACGTTTGCAAAAAATCTGTTGTCGTCCAGAAATTTCTCTTGTGCCCAGTGGCAGAACAGTACACGATGTTCAGAGTAGTCGCCATGCAATTCATGGTGCATAGAAATATGGTACGGGTGCAATCGATGTTGATGTAGCATTCTCAACACCGATTCTCGCGCAATTTGTCTGCTACTGATGTGCGGATTAGCCGCGACAGCAGCTAAAACACCAACTTGGGCATCATCATTTGTTGCAGGTCGTGGTTGACGTTTCACATGTGGCTGAACACCTCCTGTTTCCTTAAATAACGTAACTATCCGGCGAACGGTCCGGACACTTGGATGATGTCGTCTAGGGTACCGAGCGGCGTACATAGCACACGCCCGTTGGGCATTTTGATCACAACGGCCATACATCAACACGATATCGACCTTTTCCGCAATTGGTATACGGTCCATTTTAACACGGGTTATGTATCACGAAGCAAATACCGTCCGCACTGGAAGAATGTTACGTGATACCACGTACTTATACGTTGTAACTATTACAGCGCCATCTATCAAAAAGTGAAAAAAGTGGTTCAACTAAAACACTAATATTTCTTTACGCACTACACGAATATGTAATAAAAAAATGGGGTTCCTATTTAAAAAAACGCAGTCGATATCCATTTGACCTATGGCAGCGCCATCTAGCGGGCCAGCCATAGCGCCATCTGGTTTCCCACTTCAAGCTAGACAAGTTTCGTTCTTTGTAGTTTTTTCGTTTGGTGCTTATTTCGTGAGATATTTGGCCCGGTCACGATCAATGGACCACCCTGTATAAGCCATAACTGCATAAGTTACAGAAGAACGGAAAAAATGGTAGGAGGCTACTTTGGGGAAGACCAGTTTGTGTTCCAGAGAAGTGTAACAACACGCGAGACAAGCCTGGCCTTAAGGGTTGGCTTAAACGGTATACCGAAGAGACGAAAACCTAGGTTTATACCATTTGTAGATTTACACAGCCTTTGACAGTGTTGACAGGAATATAACCTCTGAATTTCTGTAGGTAGCAGCGGTAAAGTACAGAGCTAAAATTTCTCTACAACATGTACCGAAACCATACTGCAATTACAACAGTGGAAGGATATGGAAAGGAGACAGTAACTGAGGATATCAGACAAGATTGTAACTTCTCCTTGTTATTCAGTACTTAAACTAAACAAACAGTAAAGGAAAGCCAGGAGAAATTTATAAAATAAATTATAATTCCCCATACCACTGCAATTGTTTCAGAGAAAGCAAACGACTTGGCAGGTCACCTGAGCGTAATCAACGATGTCATGAAAGGAGAGTTATGTAATGAATTTCGACGTAAGTAAAACAAGGTAGATGTAGTCAAACTTAATCAGGTGATGCTAAGGGAATTAGATTAGAAAATAATACGCAAAAAATTTATAGAGGAGTTTAGCTATTTGGGGAATAAAATAGTGGCAATGGCGGAAGCAAGGAGTATATTAAATGCAGACGGGCAATAGCAATAAAAGGTTTCCTGGAAAACAGAAATAACCTAAGCTCACCGGCAAAAATTAGTCAGCCTTAGAGAAATAATTGCACACATCATTTAATACCGTGTAATTCCTCCCTTCTAATTGATAACCACCTGTATTCCGTTTGGAAGTGAGCCCACAAGGTTGTACGAGTACGTCGCATCCAAGTTAAGTCACTCGCTGAGATTCTGATCGCGCAATTCCACCAAACTGCAGGGACGCTGCTGTCGGCGTTTTACCCGCTGTTCTAAGATGTCCCACAGACTGTCTGTGGGGTTCAAGCAAGGTGAATTTGCGCGTCCGTTCAGATGTAATAGGGTGGCGGAGTGTGAAGGAAACCAGGCACGTATTCTTCCAGCCCAGTGAACTTTGGTGTTGTCGTCTTGGAAAAATACGGGTATCAACGGCGTACTCATCAGCTTGATGGTTTTCGTGGCCGGAGCCGCTACTTCTCAATCAAGTAGCTCCTCAATTTGCCTCAGAATGGCTGAGTGCACCCCGCTTGCCAGCAGGAGTCAGCAGACCCAGACGGTCACCCATCCAAGTGCTAGCCAGGCCCAACAGCGCTTTTTCGTGATCTGACGGGAACCAGTGTTACCACCGCGGCAAGGCCGTTGGATTCGTCAGTAAGACCAAACGAATATTATTGTGCTCGCCATCTACCATCGACTCGTGTAAACCTTTTGTGTGTATTCGCACTATACCTGTTTGTATACTGCACTTCTAATAAGTAAATCGAGAGCCACCTAAAATTACTGTGGACCAGTGGCTTCTTTAGCTAGTGTATGGAGACCCTTCCGGCGGTGATACTTTGTGAGGGATTCGAAGTGTATCAATAAATCATTAGATATCTATCTTCGTCTGGATTTACTTTAAGCTGTTACTGACCAAATATATTCAAGTGTTTGGTTTCTAATCGTGTCAGTTTTAGCTGCCGATCTACTCTCAAAAGTGAAATTACCTTCTACATACGAGGATAATCCCAAAAGTAAGGTTCCCTATTTTTTATAAGTATATAGACCTGTTTATTTCTACAATGGTTTACACCAGTTTACAGCTAGCTATTTTTTGACATAATCACCATTTCTGTCGATGCATTTTTGTAGACGGTGTGGCAGTTTTTGTTCAGAAAGTTATGAACCTCTTCTTTCACCTGTCGTCGGAGCTGAATCGCTTTCCGGCCAAATGTTCTTTTAACCTAGGGAACAGGTGATAGTCACTAGGCGCCAAATCAGGACTATAGGGTGGGTGGGTGATTATGTTCCACTGAAATTGTTGCAGGAGAGCAACGGATTGCCGAGCGATGTGTGGGCGAGCGTTATCATGGAGAATGTGTACGCCCTTGCTCAACATTCCCCTTCTCCGGTTCTTAATTGCCCGGTTGAGTTTTTTCAGAGTTTCACAGTATCTGTCATCGCTAATTGTGGTTCCAGTGGGCATAAAGTCGACCAATAATACCCCATTCCGATCCCAAAAAGCAGTTGTCATGCATTTGCCGGCAGACTGTGTTTGTTTGAATTTCCGCGGCTTTGGCGAAGAAGGATGCCGCCACTGGAGTGATTGATGCTTGGTCTCAGTGTAAGTAGGCTGTTTAGGTTTTCATATTGGTAACGCCACGTAGCGCTCTGTATGAAAATCACTGGCTGTGCTGTGTGCAGTCTGTGGCTAGTTTGCATTGTTGTCTAACTTTTGAAGATTTAGTTCCATTGTGTCTAACTTTTGAAGCTTTTGCTGTGTTTGTCTCTGATTTTGTTCCATTGCGTCTAACTTTTGAAGCTTTTGTCCCATTTGTTGCATTAATTGAAATAACAATGCACTGGTGTCTGAAACATGTTCCTCAGTGCTTTTCGGCAGTGAATTTGCACCGGCAACATTCACATTTTGACAAGCGGAAACAATGTCTTGACTCATTTGAGAAAACGGTGAGAACCCAAAACCTGAGTCTACAGTATTTGCAATATTGTGTTCTGTCATTCCCGATTCCTGAGGCGAGCTGTTGCCGACCGATCGATCGATCGATAATGCTTCCCTGTTCACTACCTGTTTCACTGTCTACACCATTATTTGACGCCCGCTCCATTTCCCTATGCACAGTTACCAAATTACTACTTTGAATGTCTGTTAATTCATTACACAGCGGTGCTGGTAAGCTACGCTCGTCGTCACTATTATTTCTCTGTTTACTTTGGAGCCGTTTTTCACACGCCATTATTGTCACAATATTTCACACGATAACACAGAAAATAAGAGAACACATTAACATAGCGCTGAAAATAATATCTAGTTAATCGCAAGCTGCGAAATACTTGGTGCAAATTTACATGCATGCCACACCTGTTTTACTGTACAACAATGAAAGACTGCAACTACAAAGGAGATTCTCTCTACAGTTACGCGCTAGCAATAAACAAAATCTACACTAATTACACAAACTACAAGAAAAAAATCAGAAGATTAGAGTGAGGTATCCTCGGCTAAGGGTCGACATATGAAACGTCGCCTTTGAACAATTATACATGACTGTCTTTAAAGTGACACACAATATTTTTTTAGCGCAACGCAATCTGACTTTCAATAATCCCTACTAAAGAATGGCCCTGACTAACATTAACCCATACCTTTCACAGATCACTTACCTCACAAAAATCTTCGTTACTCGAACTACTGTAATACAGCGAGCGCCACTACTGCCAGCTAAATAAAAGATTCGAAGTACGGAAGGCACTAACTACTGATAGGCATAGTTAGCAAATGAAAGATTTTGATAGAGAACAAACAATGTATTTACCTTACTAGTGTTGAAAAATCATAATATACATAGCAGTTCATGATATCCAGTCTTACAAATTTCAAAACTCCGCTATTTCTCTCCCCACATCCACCACTGCTGGCGGCTCACCTCCAAATGCACAACGCTACGCGCTGTTCACATCCAGCTGGCCAACACTACAATGGCAGACAACAATGCAAACTAGCCACAGACTGCGCACAGCACAGCCAGTGATTTTCATACAGAGCGCTACGTGGCGTTACCAATATAAAAACCTTAAACAGCCTACTTACATCAGGTGTAAAGTGGTATGCCCAGGTTTCGTCACCCGTGGTAATTGAGTCCACAAACTTGCCGTGTTCGGCTGCAAGGCGGTGAAGAAATGCGGGGGAAGCATCAACTCGTTGCTGCATGTGGTCCTCAGTCAGCAAATGCGTGGCAACCACCTCGCACACACCTTCCGGTAGTTCAATGTTTCCGTTAAAATTCTGTGAGCAGTGCTTCGGGAAACCTCAGGAACCAACGTGCAAAGGTCATCCAGAATAATCCGCCGATCTTCACGCACGGTTTGCTCAACCTTCAACACTGTCTCCTCAGGAATTGACGGTCTCCCGCTCCTTTGTTCGTCGTGCATTTCGGTCTGACCAGCTGCAAACTCTCTACACCACTTAGGAACATTTTTGACGTACATGCACGACTCACCATCCGCTTCCGTCAATTAGCGATGGATTTCAATCGGAGCAGTGCCCTTTGCGTTCAAAAACCAAATAACTGCGCGCAATTCGCACTTGGCGGTAACAACCAACGGAAGCTCCATTCTTTACGGCTGCCAAGCCAAGACTGAGCGGTCACGGCGGAGGTTCGAGTCCTCCCTCTGGCATGGGTGTGTGCGTGTTTGTCCTTAGGATAATTTAGGTTAAGTAGTGTGTAAGCTTACGGACTGACGACCTAAGCAGTTAAGTCCCATAAGATTTCACGCACACAAGACTGAGCGCCTCAGCGCGGCGTACGCATGTTTACACACAGCGCGTGAAGCACTCTTCATAACAGTGGGACCAACTGCCACACAAACAGAGTTCTGTACTTATAGAAAAAATAGGAGACCTTACTTTTGGGATTACCCTCGTATTAACAACCTAAATGGACTGCATGCCTTCTATTATTGTCGTGCGGCACTATTTTATTGCAAATATACTCAACGTAAATGTCAACTGACTAACTTCTTTCGTGGTATTGCCATTTTTCTTTAATTTTCCGTGATCAGTGTACATCAATATACGTACCAGATTCATAGTGTAGAGACCATGTCAGGTCATCACAGGGCTTGCTAGTCTCAGTCGCTGCTGCTTCACAGTTCCAAGCAAAGTACGATCACAGTAATCAGACTGAGCTGTATGCGGTTTCCATTTCCTGACGACATATTTCTGGATTTCATTGGCGTTTTTGCAGCTTTTAGTGTTCATTTGTTGGTATAATTACCTCTCATTATGCATTCCTTATTCAGTGGAGTCTATACCCTGCGAGACGCCAGCTGAAATCGCTTCCTCATTGATCGTTGCACCTGCCGAAAATCAAATACCCCATATGCTCACCAACTCATTGGCTCTACCTGTGCGCTACTCTTCGTAGCTCTCTTTCTTTCACTGCTTGTCTGCAGTTATATCACTCTTCTTTTTACAGTTTACAGTGTTGTTGCTATTTGCGACCCTGGCGTCTCTGGTAAATATTTCTCTCTAACATTTTATGTAACCGACCTCCTAGGTCCAGCTGTTGTACGCACAGGTGACGAGCACCTGTTGTCTCATGACATTACCATATCTCGAACTAACAAGACTTGGCCGTCTCCGATGGGGACTAAAGTTTTCACATCTGACAGTCTACCCTGGCAAGTTGTTTGGTATTGTTTTCCGCTTGTTTCAGGTAAACATAGTGATAAATCAAATGAAAAGACCACGTGGGGAGAAGTTGCTCCAGACGTCATGCTTGTGCACTTGGGAAGGTAAAAAGAGGTGCGATTATCTATTCGTAGTGTTGCAAACTACGACTGCATGCTGAAAAGCGGTGCCTTCGAATTCTTTTATTTGAAAACTCTTAAAGCTTTTTAAACAAAACAAACGTTACTAACTGATATGGTAGTACAAAAGTGTGGATTTATCGTTAAGTAGGAGTGGAAGGGCTAGGCCAAGTTCTGGGGCATCGAACAATACAGTCTCCGACAGAGACGGCGAGTGGCGCGCTTCAGAATAGGCAAGTCTCTCAACCCAAATACGCGCCCAAGGTACAGGGTACAGGATCATGGTTGGGTGCGGAACATCGGAAACCAATGTCGGCCATGCGACGATCATAAATACAGACGCACCACACACAAGAGCTCCGACATCTGCTACAATCCGACGCTTTGGGTTCGCTGTCATCGATCATCCTCCATACAGTCGCGGTTTGGTCCCATTCGAATCGAAATGTTCAAATGTGTGTGAATTCCTAACCGAACAAACTGCTGAGGTCATCGGTCCCCAGACTTACACACACTACTTAAACTAACTTATGCTAAGAACAACACACACACCCATGCCCGAGGGAGGTCACGAACCTCCGGTGGGAGGGGGCGTGCAGTCCGTGACATGGCGCCTCAAACCGCGCGGCCACTCCGCGCGGCTCCCACCCGATTTTCATCTGTTTCCAAAACGTGAAGTACAGCTTCATTGACTTCACTTTGATAGTGACGATGTGTTGCAAGAAGAGGTGGGATTGTAGCTCCGTTAACAAAGTCAAGACGATCTTAACAAACGTCTCTAATTGGGAGAAATGCCTTCATCTCCAGGGTGACAATGTTGAGAAATATATATGTAGACATAAAGAACAGAAATGTAAAATGTTACATTTGTTTTATTTAAAATGTTTTAATAGTTCTCACATGAAAATTTTGGAGGCGTTATTTTCAACACGCCTTCACAGTTATCAAACGTTATAAAGATACTCTCAGAAAATTCCCAAAGATAAAATTAATGATGGAAAGATATTTCAGTTTACCACTGCCTGGTTGAAAGGAGAAGGAATTAAAGTAATATATTCTCCAAACTGATAATGTTTACAAAGGTTTAATGCCAACTGAACTCAGCGCATTCATGTATGATCTTTGTATTGCAATTTGTGTTAAACGCCCAATCAGAGAAGTCACCTCCTGTGCGAAGACCTTTATCGAAGGCTTGTGACATGAAAAATAGTAATAGAAGTAACTCCCGAAAAGGAAGAGAGCAATTTTAATAGATTTCCTGATTAAAAGAAAATCTGAGTTATGTGAAAATGTAAGTAAAAATTCAATGAAACGTACGTTTAGGAAAACAGCTGAATATAACAGGAATGTAACGAATTAGAAGGCTAGTGTAAACAAGAAGGATCGAAAAATCTCCATCAGTGAAGAAGATACGAATGACTGTTTTTGTACAGTTTCTCTGAAACCATTTTCTAATAATAATGCGAGGCAAAAATGGATCTAGTTTTTAATATGTAAGAAGTGGACTCATGAGATATGAACCCCTCAGCGGAGTGACTTTCCAGAGAAAATGTTCAAATGTGTGTGAATTCCTAAGGAACCAAGCTAATGAGTCATAGGTCCGTAGACTACTAGGAACAACACATACACCCGTGCCCGAGGCAGGACTCGAACCTCCGGCGGGAGGGGCCGCGCAACCCCTGACATGGCGCCACAAGCTGCGAGGCTACTCCGAGCGGCAAATAATTTTTATATGTGCCAAAATTGTGAGAGCGCACCCAAAAGTAGGCTAACATCCTTCAATATTTACCTTCATTACCGTTCTATGGTATAAAATGGTCTTAAGTATGTATTAGTACTTTGTCGATATCATTGATTTTTTAATGAATAACCTGTTTTCTGATCTAAATACCTGCGGCTACACCAGTGTGTGACAACCATCCCAGCGTAGAAGTAGGTTGTCACAACAGTTTATTACAGTTGAACTTTTTTTTCTGGAGAGCTATTGCTGCCTCAAGTTTTGGGGAAAACATGGCCAAGGATACATATTGCGAAATACACTACTGGCCATTAAAATTGCTACACCACGAAATTTAACAGACAGGAAGAAGATGCTGTGATATGCAAATGATTAGCTTTTCAGAGCATTCACACAACGTTGGCGACGGTGGCGGCACCTACAACGTGCTGACATGCAGGAAGTTTCCAACCGATTTCGATTTCTCGTACACAAACAGCAGTCGACCGGCGTTGCCTGGTGAAACGTTGTCGTGATGACTCGTGTAAGGAGGAGAAATGCGTACCATCACGTTGCCGACTTTGGTAAAGGTCGGATTGTAGCCTATCGCGATTGCGTTTTATCGTAATGCGACATTGCTGCTCGCGTTGGTCGAGATCCAATGACTGTTAGCAGAATTTGGAATCGGTGGGTTCAGGAGGGTAATACGGAACGCCGTGCTGGATCCCAACGGCCTCCTATCACTAGCAGTCGAGATGATAGGCATCTTATCCGCATGGCTGTAACGCATCGTGCAGCCACGTCTCGATCCCTGAGTCAACAGATGGGGTCGTTTGCAAGACAACAACCATCTGCACGAACAGTACGACGACGTTTGTAGCAGCATGAACTATCAGCTCGGAGACCATGGCTGCGGTTACCCTTGACGCTGCATCACAGACAGGAGCGCCTGCGATGATGTACTCAACGACGAACCTGGATGCCCGAATGGCAAAACGTCATTTTTTCGTATGAATTTAGGTTCTGTTTACAGCATCATGATGGTCGCATCCGTGTTTGGCGACATAGCGGTGAACGCACATGGGAAGCGTGTATTCGTCATCGCCATACTGGCTATCACCCGGCGTGTTGGTATGGGGTGCCATTGGTTGCCCGACTCGGTGACGTCTTGTTCGCATTGACGGTACTTTGAACAGTGGACGTTACATTTCAGATCTGTTACGACCCATGGCTCTACGCTTCATTCGATTCAGCAGGATAATGCACGACCGAATGTTGCAGGTCCTGTACGGGCCCCTCTGGATACAGAAAATGTTCGACCGCTGCCCTGGCCAGCACATTCTCCAGATCTCTCACCAACTGAAAACGTCTGGTCAATGGCGGCCGAGCAACTGGCTCGTCAGAATACGCCAGTCACTCCTCTTGATGAACAGTGGTATCGTGTTGAATCTGCATGGACAGCTGTACCTGTACACCCCATCCAAGCTCTGTTTGACTCAATGCCCAGGCGTATCAAGGCCGTTATTACGGCCAGTGGTAGTTGTTCTGGGTACTGATTTCTCAGGATCTATGCACCCAAATTGCGTGAAAATGTAATCACATGTCAGTTCTAGTATAATATATTTGTCCAATGAATACCCATTTATCATCTGCATTTCTTCTTGGTGTAGCATTTGTAATGGCCAGTAGTGTACACTGTTGATAGAAATAAAATTGTAAACACTTCCTCTTCACAAAACTAAACCTCATGAATTATAACATCTTACTATGGTCTGTCCTACTGCTTCACCTTTCGGCAGACATTAATACGATGGAGAGCAGCGCTATGCCGGACAGTTATATAGCAACAGACTGTCTATTGCTAATGCTCTGCGCATCCATGGCTGTTTTGGCAGTTTTGTGTGTGTGTGTGTGTGTGTGTGAGGGCGCGCGCACGCGGTATCGGGCGAGGGCCGGACGCAGGAATCCTGTCGGTGGACTGGTAACAGCTTTACAAGAGGACGCTCGCTGCCTAGCGCAGCCTGTTGATAAATGCGCTGCGCTGGTCACGTGACGAGCCGCGCCGCTCAGCTCCGCGCAAAATCCCGGCGCTAGGCGGGCCATAAATCCCGCGCGGCTCCGGTTGGCTACCCTGGGGGCAGGTGTTGGCCGCCCTGGCGACAGCCGCGGCCGGGGGCTCCCCGCTCACTGGATTACCTCGCGCCGCCTCCACAGCAGAGTAATTACCCCGCCAGCGAGCAGCGAGTACATCTGCGCTTGTCCGCCCACATTTTCTCCCCCGAGCAAAGCTCGATACTCGGCGGGCGCAGGTGCATTATTCCAAACAGCAACCGACGCGGCCTGCGCTCCAGCGTGTTATGAATATTGATGTCTACCTGCGCCTTCGCAGTGGTACGAGAGATGATCACTTTTCGTTACGGCACCTCTGTCGTCTCCCTGCCCCCCTCTCCTTTCCCTTCCCCATAGTCGTATGAAATTTCTGTAACAGGACTGCTCTGTCCTCCAAATATACGAGACACAGACATACAAAGGGGAGCAACATGGTAAGGTCAGCTTCTAGAGAGGCGCAACATAACATGGTCAGACGTCATAGACGGCTCGCACAACACGAACTATGTAATGCTATTGCTGTACGTCATTCGAATAGTCCCTATCAGAACATATATCATCAAAACGCGGAAGCAAGCGGACGCACAGCTCCACCCAGACAAAGAATATCACCAGTTAGTTCAACAATATACATACTGTTATTCTTGAGTTTCTCCCGGCGTAGGACGCAGATTTACCGGGGGGTGACGCTAAGAAATTGTTACCCCAAGGTCCGGTACCGCCTAGACTATATGGACTCCCGAAGGTTCACAAAGAGGGGGCACCATTACGCCCCATTGTCAGCAACATCAGGGCACCTACATATTCGTTGGCCAAATACCAGAAGGGAATATTAAGTCCTTATGTGGGTAAATGCCCTCATCACACCCGTAATTCGTGGATTTTGTTAAACGCCTTGATAGCTTCAGGTTGGATGAGTCAGATATCATGGTGAGTTTTGACGTCGTTTCATTGTTTACGAGGGTACTCCTGCGAGAGTCACTAGAATTAATTAGTCAGAAGTTTGACGAGAAGACCACTGAACTTTTTAGGCATGTCATGACTTCCACGTATTTTCTTTTTAATGGAGAATACTACGAACAAACGGAGGGAGTCGCCATGGCTAGCCCACTCTCACCGGTGGTAGCGAATTTGTACATGGAGAACTTCGAGGAGGAAGCCCTGTCGTCATCCGAATGGAAACCTACTTGCTTTTTCCGTTACGTGGACGACACGTTCGTCATCTGGGCACATGGTATGGATAAACTCCTTCCTTACACATCTAAACTCCATACATCCCAACATCAAATTCGCTATGGAGACTGAAACGGAGGGTAAATTATCTTTCCTTGACGTCTTGGTCAAGAGAAGAGCTGACGGCACCCTAGGTCATGGAGTGTATCGGAAGACAACGCACACTGATCGGTATTTGCACGCAGACAGCTGCCACCACCCTTCACAGGGGAATGGGGTACTTAAAACTCTAGTACATAGGGCGCGCACTATCTCTGACGCAGAGAGTCTACCCCAGGAATTGGAACATCTGAGAAGTGTATTTCGAAAAAATGGGTACTCAGAGTGGCAGATTCAACGTGCTCTCCACCCAACCACCACAGCACAACCTGTGGAGATGGATGAAATCACGAGGGAGGAGGTAGGCACTGCGTTTATTCCATATACAGGCGCACTCTCGGGGAAAATCGTCCGCATTTTGAAGAAACATCGGGTCGGAACTGTGTTTTTCCTCCGAATAAAACTCGTGCACTGGTGGGGAGCGCCAAAGATGACCTCGGTTTGAGGAAGGCCGGCGTGTACCAGATTCCGTGTCAATGTGGCAAGTCGTATATTGGTCAGACGATGCGTACCGTCGAGTATCGATGCCGTGAACACAAGAGGCACACTCGACTGATGTATCCGAGCAAGTCGGCGGTCGCTGAACATTGTTTGTCGGAAAATCACGCTATGGAGTATGAACGCACGAGGATTCTGGTACAGACGTCGAGCTACTGGGACCGCGTTGTTAGAGAGGCCATCGAAATTCGCACCAATGACGACCTCATAAACCATGACTGTGGCTATAATCTTAGCAAGGCTTGGGAACCAGCGATTGGGTTAATCAAGAGTAAATAGAGCAAACGTACAGTTGTGACGACCACGGCGGACAGAGCCATCACACCAACGTCATCTCAGACGCCGTCGCGATCTGCTCCACCGCACGACCGTGGTGCGGGGCGCGGACGGCGGAAGGAGCGCACCGCGGGCGGAGGGTATTTAAATCGGCCGCCGCCGCGACCGAACCCATTTCCCTGTGAGCAGCCATAGCGTACGGATCTCCGTGCCGGCACGTTCACATGAGCTCAGTCCGTCAGTTCACCTGATGATGGCGACATTTATGATCGCCGAATTATTGTGCCCGTTGGACACTGTAGACCGGCAGTACACCAGTGGATATTTTGATAATATACATACTGTATCTCACCACACCACCAGGATTTATCTAAGAAGAGCCCACCTGAACCTTCCAATAGTTACAGGGGTTGGACAAAAACGGTGAAACACCAGAAAGCTATCATATTACCATGTTCAATACGGTGTAGGAAACGGCTGGCACACAAAACAGCTTCCAGTCGTCTCAGAAAGGATACATAAAGGTCATGTACGATTTTCAAGGGAATCTTATACCATTCTGCCAGAAAAATAGTGGCAACTTCAGGTAGCGGTGATGGAGGTCGATAGCGATCACACACCACAGAGCCTCAATAATACTGAGATCTGGTGATTGTCGTGGGCAGGTGAGATGCGACAATTCACCATCGTACTCACAAAATCAGTCGTGGAAGATGCCAACTTTGTGAACACAAGCCCTGTCGTCTTGTAACACAGCATCAGCATTGGAGAACATCATTGTACCACGGTATGGACCTGATTAGCCAAAATGGTCACACAATCCTCAGGAGTAATGCAAGCCTGCCGAGGTAGTCATAGGGCTCATGGAATACCAAAGTCATCACCGAACCGCCGCCATGTTTCACTCCAAAAGCTGGGATCTGTGCGAGACAAGACTTATCCAACTAAATGACTTGCTCCCATTGCTTCACTCTCCTGGTATAATGGTTTCGCTACAACGTTTCCCTGTTACGGGAATTTTCATCAATGACGAGTGGTTCTGGGATTCCAGTTAGTCCTGTTATTCCTTGCTTATGGAGCTCCCTTTGTGTTATTTTGGTGCTCACGGGGATTGCGAGTGCGACATTCATTTCTGCAGTGACTTCTGCAGATGTCGTGATTTTACTTTTCATCACAGTTCTGTTCAATGGCAGTCTGTGACAATCACTGAACACACGCTTTCGTCCACGTTGTAACTCAGCGGATGATGTTTCTCTGCTTTCCGCCGCGCGGAATTAGCAGTGCGGTCTAAGACGCTGCAGCCATGGACTGTGCGGCTGGTCCCGGCGGAGGTAAGAGTCCTCCATGGGACATGGGTGTGTGTGTTTGTCTTAGGATAATTTAGGTTAAGTAGTGTGTATGCTTAGGGACTCATGACCTTAGCAGTTAAGTCCCATAAGATTTCACACACATTTGAACATTTTTTGTCCTCTGCTTTCCCAGTATGTGGAATAAATCTCCGATACGGTAGCTCTTGAAACACCAGACACTTAGCTCCCTTGGTTAGTGAAGCACTTGCCATAAGAGCACCAACAAACTGCCCACTTCTAATGGACGAAGCTACGTCATACTTATTATCAACATGCTGAGAATAGCCTGCTGCATCGTCATTTTAGGGCAACTCGTTGTGAGGAAGTTATCATTACTTTTCGATTAGGCTTCCTAGTATCGCCAGGACAAGCACGTGTAACGTTATTCTCACTGAAAGACGTACAACCACAGCTACCGAGTCGTGGCTACGTTGCACTAAATCACTTCCCATTTGCTACCTTTTTCAACAATTGTCTGCAATAACTCGGTTTCATTGTAATTAATGGCACTTAGCGTATACCAATTATTTTCTTGGAATGTTTTGTTCTTTTAACTTTGTACGTCAAACTTTATTATAAATTTTTGATTTACACGGGCGATGTTTTTAAATTTATAGGTCGTAAATCCTTTCTCATAATTGGTCTATAAAGAAAGTATGTTTTAAAATAAACATTAACAGTCTCGATCAAAAGAAAGCTTCATTTTTGCGGTTCAGGTTTCGGTCAGTTACTGACCATACTCAGACCTCATACCATGTTGGTAGGTGGTGGCGGTGGTGGTAATTTCCTATGGGACCAAATTACTGAGGTCATCGGTCCCCAAACTTACACACTACTTAATCTAATCTAAACTAACTTACGCTAAGGACAACACACACACCCGGCTACCCCGCGCGGCCATGTTGGTAGGCGTTAAGAACTCCACGAATGTTAATTGCCCAAACGCCTGCTTCGTTCGCCGCCATTTCCTACCAACGTTGTATGAGATCTGCAAATAATCTGTAACTGGACGAAACTATCGACATAAAAGTTTTCTGTGTTTGGTACCGCGTCATAATGTAAAAACTATTGCTGCTATAGAAAAACCAACGTTTCGGCCACGATTACAGCGGCCTTCTTCTGGATCTAATGGTGCGTTCTAGCTATGCAGTGTCCTTTATATTTTGTTGTTAGTGTTCACTGCGCATGCCATTACGTCATAATTTTAAAAAGGTAGTTAGTTTCATTGGTCACTTAAGTAAGAAGGAGAGGGAACTTTATTTTAATAGGTTATTGCGGTGGAGGGAGAACGTGACCTCTGTTGTCTATTGGCTCCTGTGTTATGTGCCACGATTGGTGGCCACCGTCGAATGAGAAGTTTGCTGCTGTTTACCAACTGCTGGACGTCGGCCGCGCGGCGGCAGTTAACTCGCCGGTAGTGGTCGTGCCTCGTGTTGACAGTGCGGTCTGTTGGGCTCTGATTGCTGGCAGCCAAGATGGCCTTGTCGACGAACACAAGCAAGAAAGATAAGCAGGAAATAGAGAAACTGTAGCCAACAGTACGCTTACCGTATGTGAAAAACCGAATGGGCAAACACCTTCGCCGCGTTGGAGTGCAGCCTGTCTTCTATAGTGGTCGAACGATCCAGGACGTGCTAGGCTCCACCAAGGACAAGGTGAATGCATTACACACTGCAGGCGTTTACAAGGTGGAATGCGAATGTGGAGAGGCATACATTGGCGAGACTGGTAGACCAATAGAAACGCGCATTCGGGAGCGCGAGCGTTACATTCGTCTAGGGCAACACAACAAATCCGCAGTGGCAGAACACCACCATGACTGCGGAAAAGAAATAAAATTCAGCGAAGCCTGTGTGTTGGCCAAGCAGCCAATTATGACTAAACGCAAAATCGGAGAGGCCATCGAAATACTTAAACACCCTAATAACATGAACAGGGAGGATGGACTCAGGCTTGCCCCATCTTGGCTGCCAGCAATCAGAGCCCAACAGACCGCACTGTCAACACGAGGCAGGAGCACCATCGGCGAGTAACTGCCGCCGCGCGGCCGACGTCCAGCAGTTGGTAAACAGCAGCAAACTTCTCGTTCGACGGTGGCCATCAATCATGGCACATAACACAAGAGCCAATTAAAATAAAGTTCTCCCTCCTTCTTCTTTAAGTGACCAATAAACCAACTACCTTTTTAAAATTATGACGTAATGGCGTGCGCAGTGAACACTAACAACAAAATATAAAGGACACTGCATAGCTAGAATGCACCATTAGACCCAGAAAAAGGCCGCTGCAATCGCGGCCGAAACGTTGGCTTTTCTATAGCAGCAGTAGTTTTTACATTATGACGCGGTACCAAACCCAGCAAACTTTTATGTCGACTGACTCTGGCCGCGGAAGCCTACGCAATTTTATGGACGAAACTAGTAATCACAAACAAAAGGTTTCTTGAGGTAGGGACTGTTAATGTTCATTTTAAAGTACTAAGAAAAACAGTTGTTTTCCACGAGAAACGTTCACAAAAATTACTGAAAAGATTTGAATACCCCCACTCAGGATACATTGTTACAGGCCGGAATTCATTTATAGCATTAATCAATCCGCTATGTAACTAATTACGCACTGAATCCTAAGGAGCGATCTCTGTCGTTGCAGGAATTTACGGCACAGATCACAACACTCAGCTGAGGCAGGATTTCACATTAAATTACCCTCACTTCTGTCGATTTCGTTCCGTTAAGAGTCATCTGTAAGGATTCACCTGCAAGTACGTTAGCAACTCGTCACAAATACGATCCGATACTCGCTGAACTTCCATATTTTTCGCCAAGCGACAACGCGGAACTGTATCAAATCGAGTGCTGGTATTTACTGCCTACTGCCTTATGGGTTTTGCAAAATCTATTGCGGAATCTACATCTCGCGAAAGATTTTCTTTCACCGAAAATCCGTAATTAATAGTTTAGAGTGCTATCTATGAATATAGATTAAAAATGATATGATTATTCTGAGAGGAAAAAAAAGCATGTAGGTTAGGTAAATGACCTTCCCCAATTTTTTTTGCGACATATGTTTACCTTTACGTCCATCTAGGTACTTCACATGATTTCTGAGATATGAACCGTTGTTCAAGATAGGGATTGAAACGCTGAAACACGGCTGGTTACGGGTACGAGCAGAGATCCTGCATTGACAGTCACACTGTTTTAGTGTCTCTGCATCACAGCACACTAGGTGCCATCAGTCTGACCATTAGGTACTCCGCAGGGAGCTTTGTAGCTCTAATTCCGCTGTAGTAGCTGTTATGTTAATGTGTGTTATCGTGCGGTAAAGTACTCACAACTCTATGTGACATGGTCTCCTACTACTTACAGAAACGACTTCACGTTTATAGTAAGTCTTATTCTGTTGTTTTCATGCACATAGTGCTCAATAAATTTTCTTTATTGCCGCTACTTGTTCGCAATGGAAGCGCACAATGAAGTGAGTTATGGGTCACGAAGGGACTGCAACAGAGCCCAAAATCTAACATAAAAAAACAAAAGAAAATAAAAGTGAATCAAGCAGATATTTGTTTTACTTTCTCTTTTCCAAGAGATGTTCCCGCCCATTTCAAAGAGCAAGAATTGTTAAACAAATAAAGAGTGATCGCTTAAATGCGTTGTGTATTTTAACACGATAAACACCGAAATTGCAAGAAGCAGAGTAACCCATCGGAAGAAAAATTGTTCAAATGGCTCTGAGCACTACGCGACTTAACTTCTGAGGCCATCAGTCGCCTAGAACTTAGAACTAATTAAACCTAACTAACCTAAAGACATCACACAGATCCATGCCCTAGGCAGGATTCGAACATGCGACCGTACCGGCCATGGGAAGAATATCTGTTAACGACACGTAAAGTAACTTACTGCCAGCGTTCCCAAAGCCAATATTCCAAATTCCCCAAAACTCTAGGTGAAATTTCCCAAATTTTGAGAGAAAAATTTCCCGATTCAACGCAAATTCCCCACATAACAGGATATTTAATGTTTTCTGGTACTCGTCTTCAGTAAATTATTAACTTCATGCTTGTAAATGCTTTTATTCTTCAAAAATTTAAGCTTACACAAGAAAAATAGAAATTCAGTTAATTTGAAAGGCCACTAAAACGTTTTTTACGTGCCGTGATGACTGTGTCATCTTGATCCTTAAGTTCCCACTATAGTTGTCAAGTTGCTTCAACCAGCACTCTGTTTGGAATTTGTCTTGTGAAAAATGAGCTACAAATAATGTGTTGTACCATGTTGTAGGAATAAATCTGTAACAGCTCCGGAAAACTGTTTTTGAATGTTACAAAAAGTGAGATGATGCTTCAAATGTGTTTTCAGCTGTCTCGCAGAGATCCGAAAGCTATAGTTGTGACTTCAAGTGTCTTGTTCTGTGAGGATCATTTCCATACAAGTAATCACAGCATGTTATATACATCCCAATGAAGGAATGTGCACACCCCATACGAGAATTAATAATTGTTAGGATCAACACTCGCAGTAAACTCACCACTCACCACGTAATCGTTGTTACAAACACCAGATACAGGGAACATCTAACAAGAAACAGTTAAGCGCTTAAATTCCACTTTTTCACACGGCATCCACAATATAAACGACATTCCCCGGGGACATCTAACAAGAAACAGTTAAGCACTTAAATTCCACTTTTTTACACAGCATCCACAATTTAAACGACAGCCGGCCGCAGTGGCCGTGCGGTTAAAGGCGCTGCAGTCTGGAACCGCAAGACCGCTACGGTCGCAGATTCGAATCCTGCCTCGGGCGTGGATGGTTGTGACGTCCTTAGGATAGTTAGATGATTTAACTAGTTCTAAGTTCTAGGGGACTAATGACCTCAGCAGTTGAGTGCCATAGTGCTCAGAGCCATTTAAACGACATTCCCCACAGATCGGGGAATTGTTCAAAATGTTCAAATGTTTCTGAGCACTATGGGACTTAACAGCTGTGGTCATCAATCCCCTACAACTTAGAACTACTTAAACCTAACTAACCTAAGGACATCACACACATCCATGCCCGTGGCAGGATTCGAACCTGCGACCGTAGCAGTCGTGCGGTTTCGGACTGCGCGCCTAGAACCGCGGGGCCACCCCGGCCGGCAGATCGGGGAATTGACACAGATGCAGAAAAGGTAGCCGATAATTAACACTCTTCAGAAAAGGGTTAAGTGCACAGCTGTTTAAACCTCTTAGAATAATTTTCTAGACTGCGAGAGAGTTAAGAAAAATTACTGACCGTATACTTCGGCTTGGACCCTGAATGGAAGATGCTGCGAGAGGAATCTTGCGTTCGACCAGTAGCACACGGGCTGCTGAGACATGGCCAGAGCAGTTTGACGCTGATTCCGGCAGATTAATACATCTACATCTACATTTACATCTACATCGATGCTCCGAAAGCCACTGTACGGTGCGTGGCGGAGGGTACCCTGTACCACTACTAGTCATTTCCTTTCTGCTCAACTCGAAAATAGAACGAGGGAAAAACGATTATCTATATGCCTCCGTATGTGCCCTAATTTGTCGTTTCTTATTTTCCTGGTCCTTATGTGCAGTGTATGATGATGGCAGTAGAATCGTTGGCAGTCAGCTTCAAATGCCGGTTCTCTAAATTTTCTCGATAGTGTTTCTCGAAAAGAAAGTCGCCTCCCCTCCAGGGACTCCATTTGAGTCCCGAAGCACCTACGTAACACGCACGTGTTGTTCGAACCTAACGGTAACAAATCTAGCAGCCCGCCTCTGAAATGCTTCGATGTCTTCCTCCAATCCGACCTGGTACAGATCCCAAATACTCGAGCAGCACTAGGTCGCAACAACGTCCTTCACAGTCTTTCCAAAAAATTCTCATAATAAACCAAAGTTGACCATTCGCCTTCCCTACGATAGTTCTCACACGCTCGTTCCACCTCATATCGCTTTGCAACTTTACGCCTAAATATTTAAACGACTTGACTGTGTCAAGCAGTACACTAGTCATACTGTATCCGAACATTACACGTTTGATCTTCCTACTCATCCGCATTAACTTACATTTTTCCACGTTTAGGACTAGCTGCCACTGATCAAGCAACTGTAAATTTTGTCTAAATTGTGTTGCATCTTCCTGCAGTCACTTAACTTCGATACCTTACCGTACACCACGGCATCTGTGGTATCGACAGCTACGATGCCACGGCGTAGGTACAAGTTCTTAGGCTGGCACTACGACAGACACCGACGACAGCGCCCTCTAGCCGGAGCTGTGCAGCTCCAGACTCAGCCCATTTGGTTCCGAGCCGACGGCCAAGCAACTTAGCTTCTACTTCATAGGGGGCTAGCTATTACAGACTTTGTTACTTCCGTTACTTCAGTGACAGTTTGCCCTATACTAGTCGCTATTATCATTGATGCCCATCCAGCTTCGCACCTACGTGCTCTTCAGTGCAAAGTTACGTATGTCATTGACTACCATTCTCTATTAAATGTTCTGTAAAGTTACACGCAGTACCGAAGCATTTCACCTTTTCTTCCTCCTACTCACTTCCTACATTCGGCCTACCCTTTAGTTTACAGGAGCAGACCCACGCCCGCCTTCCAGGCGGGATACAAAAGTGTCATCAGTAAATACCATATTGCTGCCGACCCTATCCGTCAAATCATCTTTTTGTTTGAAGAGAACAATAGCAGTCCTATCACACTTCCCTTGGGCACTCCTGATTGTACCTTGTCTCTGGTGTACACTTGCTGTCGAGGACACCGCACTCGATTCTACAGGGTGATTCAAAAAGAATACCACAATTTTAAAAATGTGTATTTAATGAAAGAAACATAATATAACCTTCTGTTATACATCATTACAAAGAGTATTTAAAAAGGTTTTTTTTCACTCAAAAACAAGTTCAGAGATGTTCAATATGGCCCCCTCCAGACACTCGAGCAATATCAACCTGATACTCCAACTCGTTCCACACTCTCTGTAGCATATCAGGCGTAACAGTTTGGATAGCTGCTGTTATTTCTCGTTTCAAATCATCAATGGTGGCTGCGAGAGGTGGCCGGAACACCATATCCTTAACATACCCCCATAAGAAAAAATCGCAGGGGGTAAGATCAGGGCTTCTTGGAGGCCAGTGATGAAGTGCTCTGTCACGGGCTGCCTGGCGGCCGATCCATCGCCTCGGGTAGTTGACGTTCAGGTAGTTACGGACAGATAAGTGCCAATGTGGTGGCGCTCCATCCTGCTGAAATAGGAATTGTTGTGCTTCTTGTTCGAGCTGAGGGAACAGCCAATTCTCTAACATCTTCAGATACTGTAGTCCAGTTACAGTAGCACCTTCGAAGAAAAAGGGACCTAAAACTTTATTGGCTGAAATGGCACAGAAAACGTTCACCTTAGGCGAGTCACGCTCATACTGAGTTGTTTCCCGCGGATTCTCAGTGCCCCATATACAGACATTGTGACGGTTGACTTTCCCGTTAGTGTGGAAAGTTGCTTCATCACTAAACACAATCTTTGAAACGAAAGATTCATCTGTTTCCATTTGAGCAAGGATAAAATCACAGATATCGATTCTTATAATCTTATCAGCTGCAGACAGTGCTTGAACCAATTTCAGACGATAAGGTTTCATAACTAACCTTTTTCGTAGGACTCTCCATACAGTTGATTGTGGAATTTGCAGCTCTCTGCTAGCTCTGCGAGTCGATTTTCCTGGGCTGCGAACAAATGCTTGCTGGATGCGTGCTACATTTTCATCACTCGTTCTCGGCCGTCCAGAACTTTTCCCTTTGCACAAACACCCATTCTCTGTAAACTGTTTATACCAACGTTTAATACACCACCTATAAGGAGATTTAACACCATACTTCGTTCGAAATGCACGCTGAACAACTGTCGTCGATTCACTTCTGCCGTACTCAATAACACAAAAAGCTTTCTGTTGAGCGGTCGCATCTTAGCATCAACTGACGCTGACGCCTAGTCAACAGCGCCTCAAGCGAACAAATGTACAACTAAATGAAACTTTATAGCTCCCTTAATTCGCCGACAGATAGTGCTTACCTCTGCCTTTTGTCATTGTAGAGTTTTAAATTCCTAAAGTTGTGGTATTCTTTTTGAATCACCCTGTATTATTTAAGACGTATTCGAGCCACTCACATATCTGTGAGCTTATTCCATATGATCGTATCTTCGTTAATAGTCTGCAATGGAGCACCGCGTCAAATTCTTTTCGGAAATCTAGAAATATGGAGTCCACCTGTTGTCCTTCATCGGCAATTCGCAGTATATCATGTGAGAAAAGAGCAGGCTGAGTTTCGCACGAATGATGCAATCAGATGTTGGTCCGTAATTTTGCCGGTCCGTTATTTTCCCCTTCTTATACACGGTGGTCCATTTATCGTGGCGGGGCCAAATATCTCACGAAATAAGGGCCAAACGAAAAAACTACAAAGAACGAAATTCGTCTAGCTTGAAGGGGGAAACCAGATGGCGCTATAGTTGGCCCGCTAGATGGCGCTGCCATAGGTCAAACGGATGTCAACAGCGTTTTTTTAAAAAATAGGAACCCCCATTTTTTATTACAAATTCGTGTAGTACGTAAAGAAATATGAATGTTTTAGTTGGACCACTTTTTTCGCTTTGTGGTAGATAGCGCTGTAATAGTCACAAACACATGGCTCACAATTTTAGACGAGCAGTTTGTAGCAGGTAGATATTTTAAATTAAAATACAGAACGTAGGTACGTTTGCACATTTTATTTCTGTTGTTCCAATGTGATACATGTAATTTTGTGAACTTATCATTTCTGAGAACGCATGCTGTTACAGCGAGATTACCTTTAAATACCACATTAATGCAATAACTGCTCAAAATGATGTTCGTCAACCTCAATGCATTTGGCAATACGTGTAACGACATACCTCTCAACAGCGAGTAGTTAGCCTTCCGTAATGTTCGCACATGCATTGACAATGCGCTGACGCATGTAGTCAGGCGTTGTCGGTGGATCACGATAGCAAATATCCTTCAACTTTCCCCACAGAAAGAAATCCGGGGACGTCAGATCCGGTGAACGTGCGGGCCATGATATAGTGCTTCGACGACCAATCCACCTGTCATTAAATATGCTATTCAATACCACTTCAACCGCACGCGAGCTATGTGCAGGACAGATATCATGTTGGAAATACATCGCAATTCTGTCATGCAGTGAAACATCTTGTAGTAACATCGGTAGAACATTACGTAGGAAATCAGCATACAGTGCACCATTTAGATTGCCATCGATAAAATGGGGGCCGATTATCCTTCCTCCCATAATGCCGCACCATACATTAACCCACCAAGGTCGCTGATGTTCCACTTGTCGCAGCCATCGTGGATTTTACGTTGCCCAATAGTGGATATTATGCCGGTTTACGTTACCGCTGTTGGTGAATGTCGCTTAGTCGCTAAACAGAACGCGTGCAAAATATCTGTCAGCGTCCCGTAATTTCTCTTGTGCCCAGTGGCAGAACTATACACGACGTTCAAAGTCGTCGCCATGCAATTGCTGGTCCATAGAAATATGGTACGGGTGCAATCGATGTTGATGTAGCATTCTCAGCACCGACGTTTTTGAGATAGCCGGTCGTCGTGGCCGAGCGGTTCTAGGTGCTACATTCTGGAACCGCGCGACCGCTACGTCGCACTTTCGAATCCTGCCTCGGGCATGGATGTGTGTGATGTCCTTAGGTTAGTTAGGTTTAAGTAGTTCTAAGTATAGGGGACTGATGACCTCAGATGTTAAGTGCCATAGTGCTTAGAGCCATTTGAACCATTTTTGAAATTGAAGTGTGATACTTCCACCCCTTCCTGAGCAAAATATGCCTTTACACACAATCGTATCTTCTGATTGCATTGACTTAGAAGCTTAAATTATTTTCACAGCCAAGGAACGTAGATGTTAATAGCTGAAATAAGTAGCAACAAGATACATCCACCCATTGCTGAGAAAAAATGGTCTTCACAGACAGACAAACTGTTACTTAATGGCAAAAAATATTTTTTTCCTAACATAATTACAAATTAACTATTTTCCGATTTTTCCCTTACTTGTAGTGTGAAACCTGTCGTCTTATTAAATTTCATGATAGATGAGCGGGATGTATCCTATAGATTTTGATGAGTGAATTCCCTGGTATAGAAATAGGTAACGTAAATTGCCGTATCTTTTAATTGCATTGACTTAGAACTTAATTTTTCACACCGCCAAGCGACCGTAGAGCTCAGTGTCTGACATAAATTCCAAGTTGATATCCTTACCCGTCCCTGTCCGCCCACGGTAGCTGAGTGTTCAGCGCGAGTCCTAAGAGCCCGAATTCGATTCCCGGCTGGGTCGGAGATTTTCTCTGCTCGGGACTGGGTGTTGCGTAGTCCTGATCATCATCATTTCATCGACGCAAAAGTCGCCGAAGTGGTGTCAAATCGAAAGATTTGCACCCGGCGAACGGTCTACGCGACGGGAGGCCCTAGTCACACGACATTTACATTTACCGGTCCCTGGGAAAAAGGAGTCTCAGCAGTCGAACAGGCAGGCAGACCGACAGACAACAATGTGATCCTTTAACGGTTACGTTTTTACCGACTGAGGTGCGGAACCGTTAAACTAACATTACATCATGAAACTATCCGGCTCGTTTCTGGTTGCAATTAATTTAAACAGTTTGTTGCGATTAAGGTATCGTGACGTTGTTTTTGCCCTACACCATGTACTTACCTGTATCGTTATAATCTTTAAATCACACGGATGAAAAAAATGGTTCAAATGGCTCTGAGCACTATGGGACTCAACTGCTGAGGTCATTAGTCCCCTAGAACTTAGAACTAGTTAAACCTAACTAACCTAAGGACATCACAAGCATCCATGCCCGAGGTAGGATTCGAACCTGCGACCGTAGCGGTCTTGCGGTTCCAGACTGTAGCGCCTTTAACCGCACGGCCACTTCGGCCGGCTCACACAGATGAGCTTGCAGGTTCTATGAAGAGTGTAAACACGTCATTACACAATCAGAGGCTATATGAGGCATTTTAAGTGATGAAAATATTTAAATCAATGGTCTAAAATCTCGTTTAGCCTCGAAGTTAACCCACAACAAATGTGCTCACAACACGCTAAAAGAGAAATTCAAATCATGAACCCACGCCCGGGTTCCCGGGTTCGATTCCCGGCGGGGTTAGGGATTTTCTCTGCCTCGTGATGGCTGGGTGTTGTGTGATGTCCTTAGGTTAGTTAGGTTTAAGTAGTTCTAAGTTCTATGGGACTGATGACCATAGATGTTAAGTCCCATAGTGCTCAGAGCCATTTGAACCAACCAAATCATGAAAACCGTATGTAATACAGATCTGCAACGGATTATTAGATAAACACCAGTATGTACTACAACCGAAAAATACACATATGCTAGTCGAAGCTCAGAGTTTCGATAGTCATACATGTGGTGTCACCGCCAGACACCACACTTGCTAGGTGGTAGATTAAATCGGCCGCGGTCCATTTAGTACATGTCGGACCCGCGTGTCGCCACTGTGTGATCGCAGACCTAGCGCCACCACAAGGCAGGTCTCGTGATACGATATTGCACTTGCCCCAGTTGTACGGACGGCCTAGCTAGTGACTAGATGTACGAAGCCTTTCTCTCTCATTAGCCGAGAGACAGAATAGCCTTCAGCTAAGTTAATGGCTACGAACTAGCAAGGCGCCATTAGCCTTACAGTGATTGTAATTAAAGTCTCCTGTGTATAGTCAAGAGCGATGTACCACAATGATTGATTAAAGATAAGTATTAATCCAGCTACGTACTTTTCTTCATAGCATTAATTACGTAGCCTGTTCCAGACTTGACGCCCGTCGGCGTGTGTGTACGCGTGCCTATCCTACCGGCTACCTCAAGTGGCGTAACAGTCTTGTTACGTCACTACAATACAGCAGCGCGCGACAAGGAAACTAGGCAGAATTAATTGCTTAGTAACAACACAATAAATACGGCATACGATTGTGAGTAGTGAACAACGTTGCAATATTATTCCCCTATTTGAGCATTCAACTTTCGTGTGTGTGTGTGTGTGTGTGTGTGTGTGTGTGTGTGTGTGTGTGTTGTATTCTGAAGTGAGTGAATATTTGCACCCTTTGGCGATAAGATCTTCTAGCGTGAAAGCTCAGTGGGTTGGTTTCCTCTCTTTATTTACCACTTTTATATTAGCCTTTGTCACGCTATTAGGTCCTTTAGTTCTCTGGCTCGGTTGTGTTATCTTTTTCTTTAGTGAATTTCTCTGTTTATGCTGTCTAGTCCTTCCTGTGGCTATTAATTAAAGTGTCTTAACTTCGCTATTGTTAAGAGGCGGCACGCCACTCTCTGACTTTAATACCATTGTCAGTCAGCTTGAAATTCATGTTTTAGGTCATGATCTCGATGATCCCCAGTGGTACATTTGGTATGCGTCGTTTACGACTCTTTCACATCAGGAAACAGTGGACAGAATGTTTTCATAACTGCATGTGTAACGTTTTGAGAGCTTTACCCGAGACGCCGCAGTGTACGCGATGGAGAACAGGGAGAGACGTGGAATTGGGGGCCATAAATACTGAGGGCAGCGAGTAGGCTGTGTGAATGACTCTGGGAAGCAGCGCTCACTGGATCGTAGTACCTGCAGAGGGACTTCAGGCCGTAGCACTCTCCTTCTTACACGTAGAATCAGACACGGGGGCACCGGTTCAGAAAACATTTTTCCTGGTTCAGGTGGCAGTCCGTTGCAAAGGCGGGCAGTGCACTGAAAGTCAGTGGAGGAAGCCATTTAAGAGAGATTGCTGTAAACTAAATCTCTGAGCAAACGGTGGGACGACAATACAAATTTCGTGGATACGTTAGATCATTACAGCTGCTGAAGCAAACCGATCCTCGCCCACAGCGCGCTGTTTTCTGGTGCCGCCTGAAACAAGCTGAATGGGTAAAGTATTGCTGCACCAGCGAAGGGTTGTAAAATGATATTCGCAGCTTCCTGTTCTCAGCTAAACCACAGTTTGTGGTATACTTGGTCGTAGTCGATTCTATCTGAATAGGATTAGGCCTCACAATGGTTGCATGTAAAGCCGGTCGGTGTGGCCGAGCGGTTCTAGGCGCTTCAATCTGGAACCGCGCGACCGCTACGGTCGCAGGTTCGAATCCTGTTCTAAGTTCTAGGGTACTGATGACCTCAGATGTTAAGTCCCATAGTGCTCAGAGCCACTTTTTTTTTTTTTTTTTTGCATATAAACAATGTCAGATGGCGTTGTAAAAGGGATTAATTCAGAGGAGAATTTGTATACTTTCCACCCCAATGTATGTCCTGCCAATCATGCGCCATTCCTTTTTTTTGATATGAGTTTGCCACTTTTGTGTAAGATTTACCAGATAGTTGTAGTTACAAAACGATCAATAAAACTTGTCGTTATTTTATAAACTTAAATACGCACTGTTGTTATCCATAGTTGAACTATTCACTGTTTTTATTTTATTGTGGTGTTACATGTGTACACTTTCAATTTAAGGTTCAGTCCTACTGAATTAATTAATCTGATCATTAATATTGAGCCTTGCTGGCCCTGGATTATGCGTTGGTTTAAACCTTGACTGTTACTTTGCCTTTGGTTTCCCGCGGTTGCCGTGGTTCTTCCTCTTTCTACGTGTGGCAGCAGCGATGTGTATCGATATTCGCACCTTGTACTATCTTTGGTCTGGTGCTTTTAGTTTCCGGCTAGGCGGTGTACGGCAGTCGGTCGGTTGGTGTGGATCAGCCGGGAAATGTCCGCGCGGCGCAGTGGGCCGGGCCTGCTGGCGGTCTCTATGCAGTGTTGGAGTGTGTGGGAGCTGTTCCGATTGCTACGAGGTTCGTGGCTCACCGACCCAGGACATCGAAGTTGAGTGATGATTTAATTACCGAAGACAGTCTGTTCACATTGTGCCGTTGGCTTTCATGGTTGGCTGTTGGGGGTATTCCTGTGAGCAACAGCGAGTGTTCGAGTTGGCGAAAGTTTGGCCACCATCCAGTGGAGTTTAACTGTATTTTGGTTATCTGAAGTTCAAGTGCACCAACGGAATTTTCTACCTTGTGGCCGTTAGCGTTCCGGCCACCTGCCCTGGCCGCTGACACAACATTCAGGCAGTGTCCATTCCTCACCGTGTAGTCGCTGTCCAGCAAGTGTGTGTAGTTTTGACAGCTTATGCATACTTGGTTGTGGGCGGCTACGCCTTTTACGTTTTGGCTTTGCAGTTTGTTGTGGACTGGTCTGGTGGAAAGCAAGTCGTCTTGTCGGTGGGTCCGTTGACTGGCTCTTGGTTGGGTTCCCGGCCAACTAACTGTCTCCCCTAAGCGAACTTTAGTATTTAAAGTGCAGACAGACCCCCGGAAATTTCTGAGCGCCGCTGGCTGTACTGCCTTTTCTTATTGGTATATTTTAATGGCTCATAGTCGGTGGTTTGAATTTGTCTGCTTTTGGTTGGGTTTTAAATAATGGGCTGCTGAAGCAGCTTTAAAATTTAAATTTTTTACTTGTTAAATCTTAGAGTATTTGGGCCTTCCGCCTGTGCAAAATATTGTTTAAAGATAAAGCCTACTAAAAATTATCATAGTTGTTTTAAGCAATCGGCCTTCAAGTTTCGTTTGGCTGCGAGGCTGGTAGCAGCTTTTGGTGCCGTGCTGAGCGGACGCGTTGAGAAGCTTTGGATGCCTTGTTGTTCTGTGGAAGTCTCCTACATTAATTAATTCCGTTCGTTCAGTGCGCTATAGTGTTGTGTTTAGTTGTGTTCGTCCTTTAGTTTCCTTGTTGTTAGCGGCTTCGGCCGCTGTTAACTACTGCTATGACTCTCATGTATCCTAGGAAGGTTACACTAAGATGGATTTGACAAAGCATCCCGTAACGTTCAGCCAAGTTCACTCGAAATTAATGACTGAATTGTTGATATTATTGGCATTACTTCAGATCAGAATCACACCGCTTATTACGACTTGGATCAATGCGGCTTTTTTGTGAACCTGCTTTGCCCGATGGTGCTGGAACGGATTTTACATAAATTTGAATGGAAAACTGATGTGGTCATCACGGAGATTCGGTGAGTAGAGATACCATTTCTAATGCTGATGTTGATTATAAATAGGTCAAACTATTTCATTTGCCCCCTGAGGTAGAAACTGCTTCTTACAAGACGTATTATCTAAGTATGGCGACAACAAATTGCACAACCTTACTGGTGTCTGATCTGTCGACAAGCATGCCAAGCAAAACATATTATTTAATGTTTTGGCTAGTGGCTTCAAGGAGCATGCGATTTGCAATGGGCAGACTTGACACATACTGTACAAGAAAGGTGTTTGTTTTGCAGAACAATTTACATCAGCGTTAAAGAGTATCACTGCCTGATCTTGTGACCTAAAATCAGATAACGGTTGGTGGACGTTTCAGCATTACGTGAAATTTGAAGGAGAGGCCAAAATACTCTTGAATCATTCCCACCTTTACTTAAGAAAGACGCTGTAGCCCAGGGGTGCTCAAACTGTCGATCGCTATCGATCAGTCAATCACCATGGATTAACGAGACGATCTTTCAAAGCCTTTGCCCGAAATCCATTTAAACGAGCTGTTTTCGTAGAGTACCAGTAAGTTTTCTGTACGTTATTTGTAGGTGGCAAACCTGAGAACACTGTCACCACCTCTTACGCTTCTATATGCATTTCACCGCCTTTAACGCTCGCACCAAGCAATGGTCTTCCCTGCACGGTGAGGTTTGTAGTCGCGAAACGAAACTTGGCGCGTTCTTAGCGGGGGTTGCGGTAAGCAAACAGAGCGCTCAGGGTTTGCTGCGTGGTGAGGGGTGGTACGTAGGGGGGGGGGGGGGGGGGGAAGAAGCTCCACCTCCAGCTTCCACGACCTACAACGTGCGCAACGCAGGTAATGATCACTCAAATACTTTGTGTTATCGAATCTGTGATTGCTGTTTGTACTGACCTGTCAAATAACTATCTCATCCTCGAAACAATCAAAATGGTGCAGCAATACACACCACAGCGATAGCACAGCTCAGAGACAACGTTCTCAACATCGGCGAATAGTATTCTGTACAGTTGACAGTCAGCATCTCCGAACTGCAACGGCACGAACGACCAGAGCTAGGGAGTCAAATAACTATCAAATAACTATCAAATAACTATCTCATCCTCGAAACAATCAAAATGGTGCAGCAATACACACCACAGCGATAGCACAGCTCAGAGACAACGTTCTCAACATCGGCGAATAGTATTCTGTACAGTTGACAGTCAGCATCTCCGAACTGCAACGGCACGAACGACCAGAGCTACGGAGTCTATACGCCAAGTTACAGAGGCTGATTTTTTTACCAGTGTACGAATTCTAGGGTTTGATCGATGAGAGGATACGGAACAAAAAGCTAATGAAATTATGTCCGGAAATGCATGGTTTCCATGCTGGAGACCATTTGTTCAATCATACTTTGTTACAGAGACTGCGGTGGACCATGCACCCAGTTACAGTACGCATGATTTTCCTCTAGTGGGTGACACTGTTCCTCGTACGTCATGCTCTAGCATTCTCTCCTTTCATAGTAATAGGCAATGTTGTGTCCGAGTCACTTCTCTTGCTGACTCGTCTTGTAGCGGGTGTGATACAGAACTGTAAACAATGGTTCCGCATTCGAATCGAGAGCTTGCCGGTATGTTGTTCACTTACGGAAAGGCAAGTGGCAACGTTGGCAACGGGCGGCGGGCAGCAACTTTGTATCAGGAGACTATTTCCGCCGACAACAACCACAGCAGTCAATGTTTGAAAAGTGTTTCACCGTTTGTCTGAGACAGGGTCGTCTCAGGAAGCAGGAAATCTTGACGGACGTATCCGAAATTTTCGGACACCGGACATGGAGGAAAATGTCATTAACGGTGTGAAACGCCACCGCCGTGTCAGTACCAGGCAGTTGGTTCTCCAGTACAGGGTAAGTCAGACGACAGTATTCAACATTCTCCATGACAATTTTTACTACCCTTATCACCTACAGCGTGTGTAGAGCTTACTAGCGACAGACTTTCCACATCGGGAGCAGTTTTGTTGCTGATTTCTTCACCAGGGGACCACGATTGCTGGATTTGTGTCATCCATTGTATTCACAGACGAGGGCATCTTTACGTGGAGAGGTATCTTCAGTTTTCATAACACTCGTCTCTGGGATAGTATACAGAATCCCCAACGTATGGTGACAGCGAATCGTTAGCGTCGGTGCAGCCGGAATGTGTGGCCCGGGGTAATTGGCGACTTTGTTTTGGGACCAGTCTTCCTTGCACGTCGCCTAACAGGTCGGAACTATCGATGTTTCTTGCGAGTGACTTTGCCTCCCCTGCTGATTCGAAGGGTCATGTATCTGCTACAAGATGGTGCTCCCGCCCACTTCGCCGTTAACTTCCGGACGCATCTCAATCGTGTCTGGTCGATGGATCAGACGAGAGGGTCCAGTTGCATGGCCTGCTCGTTCACCGGAGATCAACCCGTGCGATTTCTGGTTACGGCGCCATTTCGAAAGCATCGTGTATGCAGAGCCCATTCGAGATATGGAGGTACTGAACCATTGTATGCATGTTGCCTTTGACACTTCGAATGCAGCTCGGCCGATGTGAACGTGTGAGACAGAACGTGCTATGACGCCTACTCGCATGCGTCGAGGCACTTGTAAACCATTTTCAACACACTGTAACTGTGGCTGCATGGCATAGCGCGTGTCAGACTGTAGTGCCTATAACAAAGTATGATTGACTAAATGGTCTCTAGCAAGGTAACCACGCATTTCCGGACCTAAGTTTAGAGACTTTTCCATATACTCTCATCGATCAGTCCCTTGAGTTTGTACACGGTTGAAAAAATCATCCTGCAGTTCTCCCTTAATAAAGTGTTTGTGGAAAATGAATGCAGCTAAACTCAAACGTACCGCTTCCATCGTGAGGGAAGGCTCTTACGGTACAAAAAGATAGGTGTGTATGTTTGATATGTGATGTTACGTTGCCCATACCTAAAAGCGAAATACTGAACACCGTTTAAGAAAAGTTCACAACGACTTGGAATTGGAAGCAGCTGTTGGTAGTGAAGTGGGGAGGAAGAAACTTTATAATTTTAAAAGTAAATTACAATCACAGCAGTCATTTTTTTGTAAAGCGCGTAAAAAACAATCTTTCATCAAACGTAACATCGTTTCGTGTGTCATACGTACTGCTGAAACATGCAAAACCATTTGACAATGGTGCAGTTGTTACGGAGTGCTTTCTGACAGCTAGTGAGTCCTTGTATTCCACAAGTCAGAGAAAATATCTGCCATCAGAGACATGCCGCTGTCAAGACGTACTATAACAAGAAAAAAGGAGAGCTTCTGTAAGTTTGGAAGGTAGGAGACGAGGTACTGGCGGAAGTAAAGCTGTGAGGACGGGGCGTGAGAGTCGTGCTTGGGTAGCTCAGTTGCTGCCGGCACGGTAGCTCAGCGTGTTCGGTCAGTGGGTTAGTTACCCTTTGTAATAAAAAAAACTGAGTTAATGGATCAAAAACGAACTGAAACGGGTGTCTTTCAACGTCCGCACCGAGCAGATACAACGAACGAAAACGAACTAAATGAGATTTTTTTTTTAAAAAAAAGTCGGTAGAGCACTTGCCCGCGAAAGGCAAAGGTCCCGAGTTCGAGTCTCGGTCCGGCACACAGTTTCAATCTTACAGGAAGTTTCAAGAAAAAAGGAATTAATAGCGAAAAATATAAAAGGTCAGCTGTTACAGATTTGCAATCCTGGTTGTATTTCTCATTTGAGTTAGTGGGTACATGGAATCGATTCACGTCAAATAGTGTTATAACTCTTAAGTATTCTGTAAAGTTTTTCATGCAAAACTTGACCACTGAATATCACAGGTACACCAACTAAACGTGAAACACTTTGCTGAAATACATTTAGGACTGTCGAATAAACAGAAGAAGCTGCAAAGAAGTACACGGCCAACCTGACAACATGGAAGACAGTGCCTGAAAACCGATTTTCAGATTTCATTGGAATATGTTCCGGCTTTCATCTCCATATATATGATCTACATCTACATGACTACTCTGCAATTCAAATTTAAGTGCCTGGCAGAGGATTCTTCGAACCCCCTTCACGCCATTTCTCTACCGTTACACTCTTTAACAGTACGTGAGAAAAATGAAACACAAATCTTTCTGTATGGGTTCTCATTTGTCGTATTTTTATTATGATGATCATTTTTCCCTATTTACGTATGCGACAATAAAATATTTTCACATTCAGAGGAGAAAGTTGGTGATCGAAATTTCGTGAAAAGTTCTTGCCGCAACGAAACAGCCCTTTTTAATTGACTACCGTTGCAACTCGCTTATCATTTTCGTCACACTCTCCCCACTATTTCACTAAAGTACAAAACAAGGTGCTGTTCTTTGAAACTTTTCGATGTCTCTAAGTCAATCCTATGTGGTAAACTCAGAAAAGGCCGTTAGATGCGGGAAAATTTCAGCTAGATTACATCGTGTTCGGGCAGAGATTTCAAAATCAAATGCTGGATCGTAAAGCATACCCAAGAGGAGATACAGACTCAGATCACAATTTAATAATGATGACCGTGCGAGGTGGCGCAGTGTTTAGCACACTGGACTCGCATTCGGAAGGACGACAGTTCAAACCCGCGTCCGGCCATCCCGATTCAGGTTTTCCGTGATTTTCCTAAATCGCTTGATGCAAATGCCGAGATGATTCCTTTGAAAGGGCTTGGCTGACGTCCTTCCCTCTTCCGACGAGACGGCTGACTTCGTTGTTTGGCACAGCCGGCTTCCTTCCCCATCCTTCAACGGGCCGATGGCCTCGCTGTTTGGTCCTCTTTCCCAAATCAACCAGCCAACCAACTAATGATGAAGAGAAGGCTGAAGTTTAAGAGGCTAGTCAGACAGAATCAAGACGGAAATACAGTAAGTGTGATACGGAGGCATTAAGCAATGAAGAGACACTCTTAAAATTCTCTGAGGATATAGATGCTGTGATAAGGAATAGCTCAGTATGCAGTTCAGTTGAAGAGAAATGGACATCTCTAAAAATTGCAATCACAGAAGTTGGAAAGAAAACGGTAAGTACAAGAAAGGAAACTGGAAAGAAACCATGGATAACAGATGAAATATTTCAGCTGATCCACGAAAGAAGGGAGTAAGAAAATGTTCAGGAATATAGAAATACAAGACAACGTGGAATGAAATAAATAGGAAGTGCAGGGCGGCTAAGGGAAAATGGCTGCGTGGGAAATGTGGAGAAATCGAAAAAGAAGTGGTTGTCGAAAGGACTGACTCAGCATATGGAAAAGGAAAAACAACCTTCGGTGATATTAAGAGCAAGGACGGTAATATTAAGAGTGCAATGGGAATTCCACTGTTGAAATACTGAAGAGAGAATAAATGGGTCGAAAGAGTACACTGAAGGTCTCTACGAGGGAAAGTTCTGCTGACGTGATAGAAGAGATAAACACCGACAGGGAAGAAATAGGGGGTCCAGTATTGGAATCAAAGAGAGCTTTGTAAGACGTAAGATCAAATAAGGCAGCATTCCTTCTGAATTACTAAAACCATTGAAGAAAGTGGCTACAAAACGACTGTTCACATTGGTGAGTAGGATATATCAGACTGTTGATACACGATCAGACTTTCGGAAAAACAACAGCCACACAATTCCGAAGATAGCAAGACCCGAAAAGTGCGAGAATAATCGCGTAAGCAGCTTAACAGCTCAAGCATCCAAGTTGCGGGCAACAATAATATACAGAAGAATGGAAAAGAAAATTGAGGGATAATTAACAACCGAACGTATCCATCCATCATCTACTCGGAATGATACGAAAATGACAAAATCCCGAAAAGAGAAGCTATAAATCGAAAAATACGCATCTATCGAATGCTACAACAATTACGACTGTCGAATACTATTTTATAACCAGTTACATTCCAACCTGCAAACAAACAAGCAGAAGTTAATTATTTCGAGTTTGTATTTAAAACTTCGTGACCGGCCCTCGTAAGTAAACTGGAGACGCTGTGCTGCAGCACGGAATGAGATACGCACACGCACTTGAAGGGAAGCGAAACACGCATCTGTCGCGCTCGCAGTTCTGACACAACCCACACGGCGACTTTGCAGGAGGAAGCTATTCAATTACCGCTTTAGCATCGGGGAACAGAGGCCGCCAGCGAGTCTGCAACATTAGCGGAAGCGTGAACGTCAGCGGCAGCAGCGGCAGTAATAAAGCGTCAGGTTAGCAGAAACTCGGCGGCCGTGTTTACGACTTGTCTCGTAACTCATTGAGCATTACGGCCGGCAGTAACCGCGCGCGGCTGGGCGGCTCTCTTCGACAGGAGTAGAGTGCGCCGCCTGCCAGACCCACAGCACGCTTTGTGGCGGCAGGCCGGCGTCTTCCTGCTGCAGAGCGAGGTGGGGCAGCGGTTAGCACACTGGACTCGCCTTCGGGAGGCCATCCTCATTTAGGTTTCCCGTGATGTCCCTAAATCGTTTCTGGCAAATGTCGGGATGGGTCCTTAGAAAGGCCACGGCCGATTTCCTTCCTAATCCTTCCCTAATCCAAGCTTGTGCTCCGTCTCTAATGACCTCGTTGTCGACGGCACGTTAAACACTAATCTCCTACTCCTCACCGGCCGCTGTGGCCGAGCGGTTCTAGGCGCTTCAGTCTGGAACCGCGCGACCTCTACGGTCGCAGGTTCGAATCCTGCCTCGGGCATGGATGTGTGTGATGTCCTTAGGTTAGTTAGGTTTAAGTAGTTGTAAGTTATTGGGGACTGATGACCTCAGATGTTAAGTCCCATAGTGCTCAGAGCCATCTTCTTATTCCTCCTCTTCCTGCTAGGTGGAAGGCTGGAGCAATATCAGTCCATTTACAGTTGGCTGTCGAGGCGACTATGTTGCTCACAAAACTGTACTTAGTTGCAGGTAAAAAGGAACCGTCCGGTAATCCAAATCTTGACATCAGGATTATACACTGATGCGCCGAAGAAAATGCTATAGGCATGCGTTTTCAAATAGTTCAAAAATGGTTCAAATGGCTCTGAGCACTATGGGACTTAACATCTGAGGTCATCAGTCCCCTAGAACTTACAACTACTGAAACTTAAGTAACCTAAGGACACTCTTCACTTAAAACTTCCGGGCTGATAGGCCGTGGTCGAAGTATAAAACTCTCTCATGACGTTTCGTCTCCAACTGCGGGAGACATCCTCGGAGGTAAAGCGGCGAAAGCGGCGAATTGCGAAGAGAACTCCAGGAAGCGCTGGTTATATAAGCAGTACAGAGGGCGCCACAGTCGATCACGTCGCGTCGGCTATGAGATTGTCTCTGGTGATGCCAACATTCTCGATTGAAAGTAATCGATCGTCACGCTTGCTGTGCAACGCTGACATCCAAATTTTATCCAGTTTAACACCTTCGTCTTTCCTGTTAAAATTATTACGATGTTTATCAATCTCGATAGCCTCTCTATACAAGCGTGCATAATAATGTGCGGTTTTTGATGCGACGCTTGTCTCGCTGAATTTTATTTCATGATCACCTTGCTGGTAAACATGTTCCGCTACGGCCGATTTATCCGTGTGACCCAGGCGGCAATTCCTCTTATGTTCAACAAGACGAGTGTTCACACTTCTCTTTGTGGTACCGATGTAAACGTGTCCACATCTACAGGGTACTTTATATACCCCCGGTGTAGCCAAAGGGTGTCGTGCATCTTTTGCCGACCTTAAAAATTCTTTTAGTTTCCTAGTGGTTCTGAAAGTAGTTTCCACTCCATACTTGCCTAAAACTTTCCCGATGCGATCTGTGACCTTACTAATGAACGGAAGAAAAACTTTGCCCTTGGGCAACTGTTGTTCGTCGTTGCTCCTGATTCTCTGCCTAGAGCGAAGTGCTCGATCTATATCGTTGCTAGAATAGCCATTCTTCACGAAAGTTGACCGTAGATTTTCAATCTCATCTTTTAAATAAACAGGTTCACAAAGTTTGTACGCCCTGCCTACCAAAGTTTTCATTACACCTCTTTTTTTGTCTAGGGTGGTGGTTTGAATCTTTATGTAGATAACGATCAGTATGTATGGGCTTTCTATACACCTTATGGCCCAACGTTCCGTCCCGTCGTTTAATCACCGACACATCCAGGAAATTCAACTGCCCATTCCTTTCTCTCTCCACAGTGAATTGGATTTTCGGATTAATGCTATTTAAATGTGTCAGGAAGGCATCCAACTCCTCTGCTCCGTGTGTCCACACTACGAACGTGTCATCGACATAGCGATACCGTGGACACCACACACATCCATGCCCGAGGCAGGATTCGAACCTGCAACCGTAGCGGTCGCGCGTTTCCAGACTGAAGGGCCTAGAAGCGCTCGGCCACCAGCGGCCGGCGTTTTCAAATGCAGAGATACATAAACAGGTAGAATACGGCGATGCAGTCGGCAGCGCCTAACTCTGCCACCTCAAATATCTCTGGAACAACAACAGATACTCAAAAACAGTTTTCACCAGCATGAACGTACGTCAGGGGCTTAGGAAACCAAATACTATGCGAAATTTTAAATCGTAAGCAAATAATATTTTCAATACAAACTTGTGTATTTTTAAATGGACACCCACTATTATTTCGCATGCAATCAATAGCATGAAAAATCACAAAAATAATGGCGTTGGTTGCATCGCAATACGTCAATTACATCCCGAGAAATTGCGATTCTAAGTTGACGCTTGAAATAAATGAAGCGCACAGCTAGCGCAGGTTCTGAGACTCAAGCGTACACCTCACGTTGCCGGTAATTGTCATGTGATTGCCGTACTACGTTAGTGGAGCGTTAGTGTATGGTGTGGTATTGTACGACAACACATCACTGGTCCATATTTTATTGATGGCACTCCTAAAGGGGGAACTGTACCTTATCTGAACCGGTCCACTTCTTATAATGTGTCAAATAATGCGGTATCAGAATGAGGCATGTCCTGCGCATAATGCTTACTGTTGCGAAATGACAACTAGAGGTATAATTAGTGGTAACACATTTGATTGTACGTTTCTAAACCTCATAAGTTCTGAAATATGTGGCTTGTAAAGGATAACAACAGTGTCACAGTTTCTGACGTAACACATCGCATGTAGTACTGTGCTCAGAGCAGGGGTTCCCGGCACTGGCGCCTGTATCCTACCGTAAACTAACCAATATCGCCACGGCACGCTCTACCTTCAGTGTACAAGTGTCTCCTAATCTGGTCTGCTGAACTACTGCCCGCATCTCGTGGTCGTGCGGTAGCGTTCTCGCTTCCCACGCCCGGGTTCCCGGGTTCGATTCCCGGCGGGGTCAGGGATTTTCTCTGCCTCGTGATGGCTGGGTGTTGTGTGATTTCCTTAGGTTAGTTAGGTTCAAGTAGTTCTAAGTTCTAGGGGACTGATGACCATAGATGTTAAGTCCCATAGTGCTCAGAGCCATTTGAACCATTTTTTTTTTTTTTTTTTTTTTTTTGCTGAACTACTCTCATACTGTAACGTAATTTACATATGTTGCCACATAAAATCCGTCATCTAGTCGATATGAAGACCTTCAGTAATGAAGAAACACTAGATATTATATTAATGTATGGTGAATGTCACAGAAATGCAACCACAGCTGTGACACTGTATGCTGAACGCTACCCAGATCGGCGGTGTCCGTCAAATGGTTCAAAATGGCTCTGAGCACTATGGGACTTAACATCTTAGGTCATCAGTCCCCTAGAACTTAGAACTACTTAAACCTAAGTAACCTAAGGACATCACACACATCCATGCCCGAGGCAGGATTCGAACCTGCGACCGTAGCAGCCGCGCGGTTCCAGACTGTAGCGCCTAGAACCGCTCGGCCACCCTGGCCGGCAGGTGTCCGTCATGCTGAACCATTGGCAACATCTGCAAGACAAGGAAACAGGATGCTGGGCTGGCACAGAACGTCGACGTACAATCCCAGCGACTGGCAATGGAAACGAAATTGTTGTTCTGGCTGCTGTAACGCGCAATCCTCAGGTGGGTGTGAAAGAAACTGCACGAGGTGTAGGAATAAGCCACAGTAGTGTGTGCAGAATCTTACATCGGCATCGGTTTCATCCGATCCATATCTCACTGCACCAAGAACTGAAATGGAATGTCTTTGAATCCCGCATTGCATTCTCTCCTTTTGCACTTCAGAAGTTGTAAGGTAATCCAGTATTCCTAAGCAATACGTTGTTTACGGGCGAGGCTTCATTTATAAATCATGGTAATATGAATCTGCGGAACATGTAGCCTGCTACTGGTCCGTACAAAATCCCCACTGTTCATCAACGGCAGTGAGGTGTCAATGTTTGGTGCGGTATCATAGCTAAATGTATTGTAGGTCCCTATTTCTACCGTGTAACATGGAATGGACAACGGTATGCATCATTTCTTCAACACAGGCTAGCGCTCCTCATGGAGGATCTAGGATTGGAATCTCATATATCAATGTGGTTCCAACATGATGGATGTCCCGCACACAATTCAAAAGTTGCCAGAGACGTTATAGATGCGTCATTTCTAAATAGGAGGATGGGGCGGGAAGGTACTGTGCGATGGCCAGCACGGTCCCCCGACTTTGCGCCTTTAGACTTCTTTCTCTGGGGCGCAGTGAGAGAGAGAGTGTATCCAGAACCCCCAACGACAGTAGAGGATATGCAACATCGTATTACTGTGGCATGTGCGGCAATATCTGTGGAAACTCTACAATGTGTGCAACACTTTCTCGTTACCCGTCTGCAAACGTGTATTGATGTAAACGGAGGGCACTTCCAACATATGTTGACGTGACACAGTTTCATTGGTCAAGATGTGGGTGTATTTTCTATGCTGGATGTAATGCACATCAATACAGTTTCTGTGGGCGACAGGGCACTAGTAAATGTGTTCAACAAAGGGAATTCAAGTTTGTTATCTCTAATTCTAGCTCTAGTTGCCATTTCGCTAGAATAAACATACATTTACAATTTGAAAAACGTAACTTCGCGTTGGACGTGTTACTTGTTTATTTTTGTGGATTGTGCAAACCATCCCATTGTGTGAGCCCCTGGCACAGTCAGCGCGAGGTGTACGCTTGAGTCTCAGGACGTGCGCTAGCTGTGCACTTTATTTATTTCAAGCATCAACTTTGCTTCCCAATTTCTCGGGATGTAATTGACGTATTGTGATGCAACCAACGCCATTATTTTTGTGATTTTTCATGCTATTGATTGCATATGAAATAACAGGGGGTGTCCATTTAAAAATACAAAAGTTTGTATTGAAAATGGTATTTGTTTGTTTTAAAATTTCGCATAGTATTTGGTTTCCTAAGCCCCTGCCGTACGTTTATGCTGATGAAAACAGTTTATGAATATCTATAGTTAGTTGTTCCAGAGGTATTTGAGGAGGCAGAGTTAGATGAGACACCCTGTATAAGACAGGTGTCTGGCGCAGTTGTTAGATCGGTTACTGCTGCTACACTGGCAGTTTATCAAGATTGAAATGAGTTTGAACATGGTGTTATAGTCGGCACACGAGCGATGGGACACAGCGTCTCCGAGGTAGCAATGAAGTGGCAACTTTACCGTACGACCATTCCACGAGTGTACCGTGAATATCAGCAATCCGGTAAAACATCAAATCTCCGGCATCGCTGCGGCTGGAGAAAGATCCTGCGAGAACGGGACCAACGACGACTGAAGAGAATCGTCCAACGTGAAAGAAATGCAACCCATCCGCAAATTGCTGCAGATTTCAGTGCTGGGCCATCACCAAGAGGAGGCGTGCCAACCATTCAACGAAACATCGATATGGGCTTTCGGAGCCAAAGGCCCATTTGTGTACCCTTGATGGATTCATGACACAAAGCTTTACGCCTCGTGTGTACCCGTCAATACCGACATTGGACTGTTGATGACTGGAAACATGTTGCCCGGTTGGACGAGTCTCGTTTCAGATTGAATCGAGCGGATGGATCTCTACGGGTATGGAGACAACCTCATGAAACCAAGGACACTGCATGTCCGCAGGAGACTGTTCAAACTGGTGGAGGCTCTGTAATGGTGGGGGGCGTGCGCAGTTGGAGTGACATGGGATCCCTGATACCCCTAGATACGACTCTTGTCTGACCACCTGCATCCATTCATGTCCATTGTGCGTTCCGTCGGACTTGGGCAATTCCAGCAGGACAATGCGACTCCCCACACGTCCAGAATTGCTTCAGAGTGTCTCCAGGAATACTCTTCTGGGTTTCAACACTTCCGCTGCCCATCAAATTGCCTAGACATGAACATTAATGAGAATATCTGGGATGCCTTGCAATGTGCTGCTTAGAAGAAATCTTCACCCCCTCGTAAACTCTCCACCCCCTCGTACTCTTACGGATTTATGGACAGCCCTGCTGGATTCATGGTGTCAATTGCCTCCAGCACTACTTCGGACATTAGTCCAGTCCATTCGACGTAGTGTTACGGGACTTCTACGTGCTCGCGGGTGCCCTGCACGATATTAGACATCTGTACCAATTTTCTGGTTCTTCAAGTGAACATTGAGGTACAGAAGTCATGAAATACCTCCAAATATCGTGTCGGATCTCTTTTTGCCCGTCGTAGTGCAGCAACTCAACGTCATTTGGACTCAACAAATCGTAGGAAGTTCCCTGCATAAATATTGAGCCATACTGCTTCTATAGCCGTCCGTATTTTCTAACATTTTGCCGGTGCAGGATGTTTTGCACGAACTGATATCTCGATTACGTCCCATAAATGATCGATAGAACTCATGTCAGCGATCTGGTTGGCCAAATCATTCGCCCGGGTCGTCCAGAATGTTCTTCAAAAAAATCGCAAGCAATTGTGGTCCAGTGACAATGCGCATTGTCATCCATAAAAATTACATCGTTGTTCAGGAACATGAAGTGAATGAAAGGCTGCAAGTGATCTCCAGGTCCCGGTCATTGATCCATGTAAACACAGGCCACACCATAGTGAAACCACCACCACCTTGCACAATGAGTTGTTGACTACTTGTGTCTATGGCTTCCCAAGGTATGAGCCACACTTGAATCCTATCAGTAGCTCTTACCAAACAAAATCGGGACTCATCTCACGTCAAATTTCGTGGCACTGTCCTAACGGATACGTCCATCGTACGTTCCATATTAATTTCTGCAGTTATTCTACCCAGAGTTGCTTGTCTGTTGGCACTAACAGCTCCATACAAACTCCGCTACTCTCGGTTTTTAATGATTCCCGCCGGCCGCTGCATTGTCCACGGTGAGAGTAAATTTGGTATTCTCGGCACACTCTTGACTCTATGGGTCTCGGAATACTAAATTCCCTAACTATTTCCGAACTGTAATGTAACATGCGTCTAGCTCCAACTAGCATTCCGTGTTGAAAGTCTGTTAATTCCCCTCGTGCTGCCACAATCAAACCTTTTCGCATGAATCACCGGAGTACAAAAGACTGCTCCGCCAATGCAGCGCCCTTTTATACTTTTACGCTACACTACCATCATCTGCATATGTGCATACCGCTATCCCATGACTTTCGTCCGCCGCTCGTGGTCTCGCGGTAGCGTTCTCGCTTCCCGAGCACGGGGTCCCGGGTTCGATTCCCGGCGGGGTCAGGGATTTTCACCTGCCTCGAGATGACTGGGTGTTTGTGTTGTCCTCATCATTTCATCATCATCCAGGAACGTGGCGAAATTGGACTGAGCAAAGATTGGGTAATTGTACGGGCGCTGATAACCACGCAGTTGAGCGCCCCACAAACCAAACATCATCATCATCATCATCATCCCATGACTTTCGTCATCTCAGTGAATGCTGATTCTTTCGCAGTGTCAACACGACGCAAAACACTGGAGCTTACGCTGTGGCACATTCAGTGTTATCTTTTGTGTCAATGTATCACAAAGCCTCTTCATCGCTCCATAACAACTGCGCCATACATCCATCTCAAGCTGCTTACTGTGTTCGAGTGTTCTCGTCTCTCTTCAGTTTCCGCCACTCACCCCCCCCCCCCCACCCAACCCCCCCCCCCCCCCACACACGCACGCACACTTCATTACCGAACCGACAATTCCTTCATGCTTAGGTGTGTGTCCTATATAGATTACCTTTTCCGCCGATTCGTTTCAGTACTTCGCCGTTAGTTATCCGACCTACTCGACTAATCTTCTGCATTCTATTGTAGCACTAGCTATTGTCGGAGGAATCACTTGAGATGTATTGTTCCAGATAAACGTTGAAATTAAGTGAATTGATAGCAAATTGGGAAGTTCTCCGTAGACTCGACGAGGAAAGGAATATGTGGAAAACACCGGAAGTAGGGACCTGATTATACGGTATGTGTTAGAATTCCAGGGAATGCCTTCCGTGGAACAAGAGAAAGCCACAGAAAGCAAGAACTGTAATATATTCGATAAATAACTGCGGACATAGATGCAAGTGCTGCTATGAGATGAGGGGGTTTATACGGGAGATGAAGTCATAGAGGGCTGCGTCAGACCGGACAGAACGATGATGCAAAAAAAAAAAAAAAAAAAAATAAAAATGTGGTGTCCTGACGTTTTGGGCCCAGCTACGTTGGTTGTCGGTGTTGTGGACTTGCAAGACAGCCAATCCACTATGAGGAAGCCGAAAGGCACGCATTTAAGCTCACGCAGGCTGGCGTGAGGTCTGGAACAGGACAAGGAAGTTATAGTAGCAAAGAACGTACGTAGCTGCCGGAATACTTAACTTTAATCCATAATTGGTGAACATCGCTCTTGACGGTACATGTTTTACAGCATCAATAGTAACTGCTAATGGCGCCTTGCTAGGTCGTGGCAAATGACGTAGCTGAAGGCTATGCTAACTATCGTCTCGGCAAATGAGAGCGTAATTTGTCAGTGAACCATCGCTAGCAAAGTCGGCTGTACAACTGGGGCGAGTGCTAGGAAGTCTCTCTAGACCTGCCGTGTGGCGGCGCTCGGTCTGCAATCACTGATAGTGGCGACACGCGGGTCCGACGTATACTAACGGACCGCAGCCGATTTAAAGGCTACCACCTAGCAAGTGTGGTGTCTGGCGGTGACACCACAGTCGGACTTTCGGGTCTCGTGGAGCCCACGCCATGACGTCAACAAGGTGAAAGGGGGTTGCGAGGCTACTGCTCTCGAAGAAAACAAACATTTTCCTCGGCAACTAATTGAGGAAATTTGCTAATCACAAAAGTCTTAGGGAAGGAGACGTTAAATTTATAATTGTTAATTATCTGGTGGAATTCGATGTTCATTGTTTCCATGTTTGTTCGCTGCAGAAGTACTGGTTTCACTGCTTTTTGACTATTGCTGAATTCTTCAGCAATTCTCTTACGTTAACGTTCAGAAATAAAAATGATCCAACATTTATATAGCGATAAATGTGCTTCATTTATTCGATCCTACTTTGTACTAACATGAATTGACAAATCGTTGACACCTCACTGGTAATGAACTGCAGTCCTTAAACAGGGTGATAGGGCTGCTCCTGTCTAAGGGCTTTATACAACCTGCAACACCTTCAAATATGACAGGCTAGATTTTCATTTTTTGCATCCGCAGTATTTCCTAAAGGAAATATTAACAGGATCTTTATCTACGAAATTTAACTGCGTTAAATTTGGTATATAAAGGTATCATTCATTTTTTTCTGTAGGACTAATAGTTTAATGTAATAGTTTAATATATGTTATGCTTCTGAAGAAGGCTAGATTATTCCAGCCGAAACCTAGGTAAAGACCAGAAATTACTTTTGAATACACTATGGAAAAGGCAGTGATCAACGTCTTACAAATATTTACTATTAAAAACAGTCTTGATCACTATTTATTTATCAAGGTGACCGGTTTCGACCACTAATGTGGTAGTCTTCAGACCATTCAGTGATTCTCCAACAGAAAGAGGTTCCTACTCAATGGTCTAAAGATGACCACAGTAGTGGTCGAAACCGGTCACCTTGATAAATAAATCGCGATCAAGACTGTTTTTAATAGTAAAAAAAAGAAAGACCAGAAAATTTTCGCAACTGAGGAGGATTTTTCAATATACTAGTCTATCACAGTTACTGATGGGACTGGAATATGCTAAAAACTCTTAAACTAATAGTTATTGCGTAGTGAGCGTTTTTATTTCTGTAGAACTAATAGTTTGTGCACAGTGAGCGAGAGAACATGTAACCTCATGTGTGGTTTTTGAAGGTGTTGCGGGTTGGATAAAACCCATCGGTAAGGACAGCTGAATTACCCTGTATAGAAAAGCAGCAATTCGTGATGATATATACATTATCAATAGTACTAATTTTGTAGAATTCATGAGGTTCCTGCCAGTTTTTTTTCTTTTTAACGCATTACCTATGCAAGTCCGAATATGCCCTGAATTAAGCACGTGCCCTCTGTTATAAAATGTTTAGATCCATAAAGCAAACTAGTAGCTGACTATAAGTTTGAAACGCGTACAGCCGTTCTTTTGACCTTATTTATTCTGTAGCTCCAAGTTTCGGCACTTCAGTGCGCCATCTTCAGGTCTGAAGGGGTTATCACGATCCTTATATAAGCTGCATCAGTGGCCAACACGCAGGCTATCTGCAGCCGTGATGTCAGCAGTCCATCAGCTACCAACTGACTAGATTAACATTCAACGTACATCAAACTATCGAAATGCGTCAACGTCAACGTATCGAAAGAAACAATTAGGCCTTAATAGCGTTTTGTCTACGGCAATATCCCGAAAATTCTCCATGAAGAAGTTTGCAACAGCAGGAACTAAAGGGCTACCCATTGCAACGCAATCCACCTGAACGTAATTCTGGCCGTTGGACAGAAAATAGCAAGTCGTAAGACTGTGCCTAAATAGCTCTAACACATCTTTTACAAAGAACTAGGGTACTAGGTCCAAAGAGTCTTTGATAGGCACATTCGTAAACAGCGCCGAAGCTTCAACACTGGCCATAATGTCACCCCCACTAAGTCGAAGACAGTTAATTTAGCTACTAAAATCCGCTGAGTTTTCAATGTGATCCTCGCTGTGTCCTACAAGTGTGAAGATTGGCCAAGTACTTCGCCATCTTGTATATTTATGAACCATTGGTGGATGCGACGTGGCGAAATGACGTCCCATCAACTTAATAATGGCTATAAAATGACTTTTATCTTAATAATACGAATATTTACACTCCTGGAAATGGAAAAAAGAACACATTGACACCGGTGTGTCAGACCCACCATACTTGCTCCGGACACTGCGAGAGGGCTGTACAAGCAATGATCACACGCACGGTACAGCAGACACACCAGGAACCGCGGTGTTGGCCGTCGAATGGCGCTAGCTGCGCAGCATTTGTGCACCGTCGCCGTCAGTGTCAGCCAGTTTGCCGTGGCATACGGAGCTCCATCGCAGTCTTTAACACTGGTAGCATGCCGCGACAGCGTGGACGTGAACCGTACGTGCAGTTGACGGACTTTGAGCGAGGGCGTATAGTGGGTATGCGGGAGGCCGGGTGGACGTACCGCCGAATTGCTCAACACGTGGGGCGTGAGGTCTCCACAGTACATCGATGTTGTCGCCAGTGGTCGGCGGAAGGTGCACGTGCCCGTCGACCAGAGACCAGACCGCAGCGACGCACGGATGCACGCCAAGACCGTAGGATCCTACGCAGTGCCGTAGGGGACCGCACCGCCACTTCCCAGCAAATTAGGGACACTGTTGCTCCTGGGGTATCGGCGAGGACCATTCGCAACCGTCTCCATGAAGCTGGGCTACGGTCCCGCACACCGTTAGGCCGTCTTCCGCTCACGCCCCAACATCGTGCAGCCCGCCTCCAGTGGTGTCGCGACAGGCGTGAATGGAGGGACGAATGGAGACGTGTCGTCTTCAGCGATGAGAGTCGCTTCTGCCTTGGTGCCAATGATGGTCGTATGCGTGTTTGGCGCCGTGCAGGTGAGCGCCACAATCAGGACTGCATACGACCGAGGCACACAGGGCCAACACCCGGCATCATGGTGTGGGGAGCGATCTCCTACACTGGCCGTACACCACTGGTGATCGTCGAGGGGACACTGAATAGTGCACGGTACATCCAAACCGTCATCGAACCCATCGTTCTACCATTCCTAGACCGGCAAGGGAACTTGCTGTTCCAACAGGACAATGCACGTCCGCATGTATCCCGTGCCACCCAACGTGCTCTAGAACGTGTAAGTCAACTACCCTGGCCAGCAAGATCTCCGGATCTGTCCCCCATTGAGCATGTTTGGGACTGGATGAAGCGTCGTCTCACGCGGTCTGCACGTCCAGCACGAACGCTGGTCCAACTGAGGTGCCAGGTGGAAATGGCATGGCAAGCCGTTCCACAGGACTACATCCAGCATCTCTACGATCGTCTCCATGGGAGAATAGCAGCCTGCATTGCTGCGAAAGGTGGATGTACACTGTACTAGTGCCGACATTGTGCATGCTCTGGTGCCTGTGTCTATGTGCCTGTGGTTCTGTCAGTGTGATCATGTGATGTATCTGACCCCAGGAATGTGTCAATAAAGTTTCCCCTTCCTGGGACAATGAATTCACGGTGTTCTTATTTCAATTTCCAGGAGTGTATGTGTTTGGAGAGAGAGAGAGACTGATTTTTGATTGAGATTTTTACTTTAAGTCGTAACTGGTACCTGAATTTTGGTTGCTACCTCCTTGAATGATCAGCTTCTGCACCAGTTGGTGATGTATTACAATTTGGAGGAAGTTATTGTTCTTTAAGGTTTAAAATACGTCTTTGTTAGTTACTTGGCCGTATTGCGGATAGCTTTGAGCCCAAGTTTTCGTAGCTTTTCATACCTAAGGGACCACTGTTGTAAGTAAATAAGATCGAAGAGCAATCTGCTTTTCGTGAGAAAAAGAGATTGCTCGGCAAACAAACTTCCTTCAAACTACACGTCGTTTTACATCAAAATTCGTCAGTGGAGCCGGCCGGTGTGGCCGAGCGGTTCTAGGCGTTTCAGTCTGGAACCGCCCGACCGCTACGGTCGCAGGTTCGATTCCTGCCTCGGGCATGGGTGTGTGTGATGTCCTTTGGTTAGTTAGGTTTAAGTAATTCTAAGTTCCAGGAGACTGATGACCTCAGATGTTAAGTCCCATAGTGCTCAGAGCCATTTTTTTTGTCAGTGGAGTTCAGCAACATACTTTTGTACAAGAACATATTCCAATTACTGTAATTAATAAATTATGAGAGGTTCTTACTTAGTGGATGAAAACTATAGAGAATGCATTTCTTTTCCTGTATTTTAGTGAACTTTGTACACTTACAATTCTGTCGATTGATAGACGGCGACGACAATGAAGTTCACCTCCTTTTCCAAAAACAAGATATTTCTATTCTTCACTTCATGAAAACTGTATACATAACTGTTTGGCAACTCTTACACATACTTTACTCGGTTTTATCACTAAAATATCAGTTTTCATTAAATGTAACAATACGTTCTGAGCGACGGCCTAGAAACACGTCCTCTTTCCGCAAGATACAGATTAACAGTCCTCTTTTTTTTTAGTAAATCAATTTTTAAGAGTCCATACTCAAAGATTCACAACTACTCTCGTTGCGGCGATTGCCGTGCTAAAGAGTTTCTTCCTGCTCAACTGTGCTTCACTTCACTTGAAATACTTTTTGAATCACATTTACATTTACGGTATTTGCGTACATTACTGAGCTTCTCAGAATAAAATCAGGCACAATTTAGTTTAAAAAAAAGCAGTGAGGCATAGATAACATAACATGGCCAAGGAGGGTGTGGTGTGCGTACTGTAAGACCTTCAGTACACACACCATCAGATTATTTGACTTGTCGCTCTAACGAAGTAGTCTCGTGGTCTTATCGTGGTGTGTTTATCTTCTGCCGTTAGGTCAGACGATAGAAATGCCACTTGCACTCTTAGAGTAGCAGATTGACGGTGACCAACTTTAAACAGAACTTGATTAATTTTCACACACATTTATTAAAATAATAACAAGCATAAAAATTACTTAACTTGGTTCTGGATGCTATTTACAATTGACAATCTGATGTTCCCTTAGTATTGGTACGTTAATCTTATTCTTACATATCTCTGATACTTGACAAAAGTGTCTATACATTCATCTTCATGGCTGTGTACAGGAATATGGTAATCTTATTAGGCACAGACTGAAACTTGACTATAGACTTGTACAGACAAATGCAGACTAATGCAGACAAATGCAGACTGACTAATCGGAGGTCTATACACTCGTTATAATACCTCGCGCGTTCATGTATCACTGCGCGAGTGTGATCCGCGAGGAGAAAAGGTTCTACGTTAGCAGCACTCTCATTGGCTGCATTACATATTAATACGCGGATCGGCGGAAGCAGAAATTGGTCCGTCTCTATGGCAGCGCCATCTCGTAGTGCGGAGATGGACGAGCGCTGCGCGCTCTAGTGGGAAAGTTGTGTACGCACTGACTACGCGGAACTATGTACGCAACAGAGGGTTTGGCCGAAAGCTCGTGTAATTTTAATCACTTGACGAGGCTGGAAACCCGAGAACGTTTTATTCTAAGTTGCAGTCGCGAGACTCTGCGTTCTCACAAGTGCTCGCAGAGTTGCAAGATGTTTAAGTCCCCATTAAGCGATATGCTGGGAGAGCCTCGTATGCAGAAGCCCCAGCTCGTGCTGTGGCGGTCATTGCCCGTAGCCGGAAGGGCGTTCACAGTGACGGGACGTCAAAACCCGGGGGAAAAGGGCGTACAGACACACACGCAACGCTTTGCTGGTGCATACATCAGTCACGTCGCTGAAAGACGCTCACGGTGGCAGCAGTCAGACGGGACGGGATGGGACACGTGGCAGGGACAGGCAGACTAGCGTGGCTCGGCTGCGATGAATTGCAGATGAGCACGCCCTGGCTTTGTTTAACGCCCGCACGCGCCGCTCTAATACAATTCGCGGCCGGGAAGGTACTCTCAGACGTATTATGCAAAGCGCGGCTGCCGCCGGAAATGGGATTAGGCGTTCGCACGGGCCCTGCTTAAACTGCCCGCCCGCGCCTCTCTCTCTCTGCCTCTGCTACGTCTGCGTCTGCTGCCACGGCCGCCTGGCAGACACGACACCGGGCGCGGAAAAAGCACGAGCCTCGCTTTTAATCTCCGCTACTGGAAAAACCAAAACAAAAAAAAAAAATATTACTGCCCCTAAATACGTGACGTGCGGACACCTTGTTTTGTCGCGTCGCTGTAGTGAGGTTAAATAGGACTAAACGACTTACCTCTTGCAGTTCTGCGAGCGGCTTCCGAATTTTCTTGGTAGAGTTGTGCTCGTCCAGCTGACGGCAAAAAGCTTAAGTATTTTCATCTGGATTGGAACTCGATCGGGTTATGAAAAGATTCCAGAGGTACACACCGAGTGATAAAACCAAGGTTTATATTATAGTTTAATACGAGGATCGTTCAATAAGTAAAGTGACGCACTTTCCTCCTCGGCCAATTTCGGTTGAAAAAATGCGGAATTTGTTGTAGAGTATTACCGCGTCGGCCTCTAGGTTTACATATAGATCAAAAACTTACATGGGACAGACACACAAAGTATCTATGTGGCAAACTTGCTCGGACTCTCTTTCTATTACACAAGCTGAGACACGTTATCAGCAAAAATCTGCTAATCTCCACATACTTTGCTTTTTTCCATTCACAACTGCAATACGGGGTACTTCTTTGGGGTAACTCAGTGGGTTCAAGTGCCATCTTCAAGTGACAGAAGAAAGCAGTCAGGTGCATTTTAGGACTAGCACCAAGACAAAGTTGCAAAAATCATTTTAAAGAACAAAAGATAATGACACTACCTAGTATATACATTTATAATTGTTCAATATATGCTAAAGAGAACGTAAAGAATCTCAATTCAAGATCTGAAGTGCATGTTCATAATACTCGAAATAATAGTAACACAGACCTACCATACACAAGGCTGACATTAACACAAAAGAGCCATAAACACCATAGCTTGAAATTTTATAACAAACTCCCAAAGGCTGTGAGCGAACTACCGACGAATAACTTTAAGCATACAATAGAAGTGTGGCTCAAATGTACGCCATATTACTCACTTGATGAGTTTCTAAACAGTGACACAACATGGATACGTAAGATGTACCATAAATTTATCTTGATACTATTGTATATTTAACTAGTATGATTTATTATTATTATTATTATTACTATTGTGAATGAATAATTGTTGTATTATCAATATTGCTTTAGCATGCATATCTGCTTGCCCGGCACAGGCACAATTATGTACAATAATAATTATTGTAATTAACAAAAAAACACTGACGATGCCAATTGTATGGAAAACATACTGAAAGGCAAATAAAGATTCTATTCTATAAGTTTATGAAGTTCCCATAGATGGCGGCCCTGTACGTAGCCTTCAAAATGGCGTCTGTAACGAAGGTGCTTTCCGAGCAGAGAGCTGTCATAGAGTTTCTTTTGGTGGAAAACCAGAGCCTAGCGGATGTCCACAGGCTCTTGCAGAATGTCTACGGAGACCTGTCAGTGAGCAAAAGCACCATGAGTCGCTGGGTGATGCGTCTGTCATAACGGCAATGAGGTCGCACAAATGTGTACGATCTCCCTCGTGCCAGCCGACCGCACACAATTCTAACCCCTGAAATGTTGGAACATGCTGACACTCTCATTCTAGGTGATAAGTCTCTGCTGGTCTGCTGGTACTGCTGACACTTGCCCACCGTTTGGGGTACTCAAAGGTATGCGTCTTTTTCTTTTTTTTTTCTTTTCTTTTTTTTTTAAATTTGTGGTAAGGTCTTATGGGACCAAACTGCTGAGGTCATCGGTCCCTAAGCTTAGACACTACTTAAACTAACTTACGCTAAGGACAACACAAACACCCATGCTCAAGCCGGCCCTGTAGCTCAGCGGTTCTAGGCACTTCAGTCTGGAACCGCCCTGCTGCTACGATCGCAGGTTCGAATCCTAACTCGGACATGGATGTGCGTGATGTCCTTAGGTTAGTTAGGTTTAAGTAGTTCTAAGTCTAGGGGACTGATGACCTCAGATGTTAAGTCCCACAGTGCTTGGGGCCATTTGAACCATTTTTTTGAACCCGTGCTCGAGAGAGGACTCGAACCTCCGACGGGGGAAGCCGCACGGACGGTGTGCGCGTGCTGGGTCCCTCACCGCCAAACTGAAGTTCATAACGAGCAACGAAGGACCATCTGTGCGGAATTGTTTACACGTTACGAAGCTGATCGTGACAATTTTTTGCCGAAAATTTTCAATGGCGACGAAATTTGGGCTCATCACTTCGAACAGAAAACATAGCGGCAATCTGTGAAGTGGCGCCACATCAGCTCTCCTCCGAAGAAAACGTCCAAAGCCACACCTTCAGCCGGCAAAGTCATGACGACGGTCTTTGGGGCGCTTAAGGAGTTATTACTTATGACCTCATCATGAAACTATCAACTCTGAAGTGTATTGTGTTACCCTCACGAAACTGAAGAAACGAATTCAGTGCATAGATGACAGAGGGATAGAAAAACAATTAAAATCGCTCAAAAGAGGAAAGGCCGCTCGACCTGATGGGATACCAGTTCGATTTTACACAGAGTACGCGAAGGAACATGCCCTCCTTCTTGCAGCGGTGTACCGTAGGTCTCCAGAAGAGCGTAGCGTTCCAAAGGATTGGAAAACGGCATAGGTCATCCCCGTTTTCAAGAAGGAACGTCGAACAGATGTGCAGAACTATAGACCTATATCTCTAACGTCGATCAGTTGTAGAATTTTGGAACACTTATTTTGGTAGAGTATAATCACTTTTCTGGAGACTAGAAATCTACTCTGTAGCAATCAGCACGGTTTCGAAAAAGACGATCGTGTGAAACCCAGCTCGCGCTATTCGTCTGGGAGACTCAGATGGCCATAGACACGGGTTTCTCGGTAGATACCGTGTTTCTTGACTTCCGCAAGGCGTTTGATACAGTTCCCCACAGACGTTTAATGAACAAAGTAAGAGCATATGGACTATCAGACCAATTGTGTGATTGGATTGAAGAGTTCCTAGATAACAGAACGCAGCATGTCATTCTCAATGGAGAGAAGTCATCGGAAGTAAGAGTGATTTCAGGTGTGCCGCAGGGGAGTGTCGTAGGACCGTTGCTAGCCACAATATATATAAATGACCTTGTGGATAACATCGGAAGTTCACTGATGCTGTAGTATATCGAGAGGTTGTAACAATGGAAAATTGTGCTGAAATGCAGGAAGATCTGCAAGAAATTGACGTTTAGTGCAGGGAATGGCAACTGAATCTCAATGTAGGCAAGTGTAATGTGCTGCGAATACATAGAAAGAAAGATTCTTTACCATTTAGCTACAATATAGCAGGTCAGCAATTGGAAGCAGTTAATTCCATAAATTATCTGGGAGTAGGCATTAGGAGTGATTTAAAATGGAATGACCATTTAAAATTAATAGTCGGTAAAGCAGATGCCAGACTGAGATTTATTGGAAGAATCCTAAGGAAATGCAGTCCGAAAGCAAAGGAAGTAGGTAACAGTACACTTGTTCGCCCACTGCTTGAATACTGCTGACCGGTGTGGGATCCGTACCAGATAGGGTTGATAGAAGAGATAGAGAAGATCCAACGGAGAGCAGCGCGCTTCGTTACAGGATCATTTAGTGACCGCGAAAGCGTTACAGACATGATGGATAAACCCCAGTGGAAGACTCTGCAAGAGAGACGCGCAATAGCTCGGTACGGGATTTTGTCGAAGTTTCGAGAACATCCATTCACCGAGGAGTCAAGCAGTATATTGCTCCCTCCCACGTATATCTCGCGAAGAGACCATGAGGGTAAAATCAGAGAGATTAGAGCCCACACAGAAGCATACCGACAATCCTTCTTTCCACGAACAATACGAGACTGGAATAGAAGGGAGAACTGATAAAGGTACTCAAGGTACCCTCCGCCACACACCGTCAGGTGGCTTGCGGAGTATGGATGTAGATGTATCTGTCGCCACAAAGATGCAAACGGTCTTGTCGTTCTCCACCACACAGCAAGGCGTCGTACAAGTGTGTGCTGTGCACCCGAGAGGGACACACACAACTTCATTTGACTGTTCTTCTTCATCCACCCTATAGCCCAGATCTCGCACCCTCTGACTACCATCTGTTTAGCCCAATGAAGGATGAACTCCTTGGGAAGCAGTACTGGCTGATGAGGAGGTTACTGATGCAGCGAAAAGTTGTGTCCGCTATCGACCAATAGAGCGGAACCGTACTGGTATACAGGCCCTCCCGGTAATGTCGCATTGAACTGGAATTATGCTGAAAAATAAGGCTTTGTAACCAAATGAATGGGGAATTATATGGTGTGCTAGAATCCTGAATAAGCCCAACCGGCCTTCAGAAAAAAGCGTTGCATTACTTATTGAACGCTCCACGTATAACAACTCCATATTCTACTTAGCAAAATTTAGGATAAAAGCATTACTGAAAAAAGTGAATCTGTGAACAGCTGTGAGTTATCTCGGAAACCTAACAGTTGTCCTAAGACTACACACCAGTTGAGAAGAACCTTCCCAGTCTTAACAGCGACCAGCAAGTCTCGACATATAAATGTGTTACCAAATTACAAGTACTACAACATACAAGTGCTATAAGCTTCACAAGTGCTACAGTAGGCTTTAACAAAAGAGGCACACAATCTTACCGCAGTCTGCAGGAATGAGCTCCGATGTACTGTGATGGCAATTCGAATGCTGGCCGAGAACTGCCTTGATGTTACTTCGAACCTCCTCCATACTGGACCGATGTTTTCTGCCCACACCTAAGTGTACGTCACGAAACAGCTCACGGATTGCTTAATCATAGCCGCGTGTCCTGTATCCTTGGCTGGGATTCAACCCCCCCCCCCCCCCCCCCCCCCGTCCTTACGAAAATTATTCTAGCCCGTGCAAATTTCGGACAGGATGTTTCCCTCCGGAACTTGGCTATAATAATCGAATAGGTCAAAACGGCGCCTCCAATGTCCGCCTGCTGGCCGTAGTTCCTGCCTGTTAGTATGTGTCTCTGTATCTCAGTATTAGCCTCATTCTGCCAACGGCCTTGTCAAAGAGGGCGGAAGAGCGGATAGAGGTTCAGGGCACTCTCTTGTCCTAGGGGTGGGAAATTGCCCCTAAAGGCGGAAGAATCAGCAATGATCAACGATATGAGGATGCAGAAGGCAATGGAAACCACTGCATTAAAGACACGTAACGTGTATCCACAGGACATGTGGCCTGTAATTGAAGAAGTGTCATGATGATCTCTCCATTGGCAAAAGATTCCGGAATAGTCCCCCATTCGGATCTCCGGAAGGGGACTGCCAAGGGGGAGGTTACCATGAGAAAAAGATTGAATAATCAACGAAAGGATAACGTTCTACGAGTCGGGGCGTGGAATGTCAGAAGCTTGAACGTGGTAGGGAAACTAGAAAATCTGAAAAGGGAAATGCAAAGGCTCAATCTAGATATAGTAGGGGTCAGTGAAGTGAAGTGGAAGGAAGACAAGGATTTCTGGTCACATGAGTATCGGGTAATATCAACAGCAGCAGAAAATGGTATAACAGGTGTAGGATTCGTTATGAATAGGAAGGTAGGGCAGAGGGTGTGTTACTGTGAACAGTTCAGTGACCGGGTTGTTCTAATCAGAATCGACAGCAGACCAACACCGACAACGATAGTTCAGGTATACATGCCGACGTCGCAAGCTGAAGATGAACAGATAGAGAAAGTGTATGAGGATATTGAAAGGGTAATGCAGTATGTAAAGGGGGACGAAAATCTAATAGTCATGGGCGACTGGAATGTAGTTGTAGGGGAAGGAGTAGAAGAAAAAGTTACAGGAGAATATGGGCTTGGGACAAGGAATGAAAGAGGAGAAAGACTAATTGAGTTCTGTAACAAGTTTCAGCTAGTAATAGCGAATACCCTGTTCAAGAATCACAAGAGGAGGAGGTATACTTGGAAAAGGCCGGGAGATACGGGAAGATTTGAATTAGATTACATCATGGTCGGACAGAGATTCCGAAATCAGTTACTGGATTGTAAGGCGTAGCCATGAGCAGATATAGACTCAGATCACAATATAGTAGTGATGAAGAGTAGCCTGAAGTTCAAGGCATTAGTCAGGAAGAATCAATATGCAAAGAAGTGGGATACGGAAGTACTAAGGAATGACGAGATACGTTTGAAGTTCTCTAACGCTATAGATACAGCAATAAGGAATAGCGCAGTAGGCAGTACAGTTGAAGAGGAATGGACATCTCTAAAAAGGGTCATCACAGAAGTTGGGAAGGAAAACATAGGTACAAAGAAGGTAGCTGCGAAGAAACCATGGGTAACAGAAGAAATACTTCAGTTGATTGATGAAAGGAGGAAGTACAAACATGTTCCGGGAAAATCAGGAATACAGAAATACAAGTCGCTGAGGAATGAAATAAATAGGAAGTGCAGGGAAGCTAAGACGAAACGGCTGCAGGAAAAATGTGAAGAGATCGAAAAATATATGATTGTCGGAAGGACAGACTCAGCATACAGGAAAGTCAAAACAACCTTTGGTGACATTAAGAGTGCAACGGGAATTCCACTGTTAAATGCAGAGGAGAGAGCAGATAGGTGGAAAGAATACATTGAAAGCCTCTATGAGGGTGAAGATTTGTCTGATGTGATAGAAGAAGAAACAGGAGTCGATTTACAAGAGATAGGGGATCCAGTATTAGAATCGGAATTTAAAAGAGCATTGGAGGACTTACGGTCAAATAAGGCAGAAGGGATAGATAACATTCCATCAGAATTTCTAAAATCATTGGGGGAAGTGGCAACAAAACGACTATTCGCGTTGGTGTGTAGAATATATGAGTCTGGCGATATACCATCTGACTTTCGGAAAAGCATCATTCACACAATTCCGAAGACGGCAAGAGCTGACAAGTGCGAGAATTATCGCACAATCAGCTTAACAGCTCATGCATCGAAGCTGTTCACAAGAATAATTTACAGAAGAATGGAAAAGAAAACTGAGAATGCGCTAGGTGACGATCAGTTGGCTTTAGGAAAAGTAAAGGGACGAGAGAGGCAATTCTGACGTTACGGCTAATAATGGAAGCAAGGCTAAAGAAAAATCAAAACACTTTCATAGGATTTGTCGACCTGGAAAAAGCGTTCGACAATATAAAATGGTGCAAACTGTTCGAGATTCTGAAAAAAGTAGGGGTAAGCTATATGGAGAGACGGGTCATATACGATATGTACAACAACCAAGAGGGAATAATAAGAGTGGACGATCAAGAACAAAGTGCTCGTATTAAGAAGGGTGTAAAACAAGGCTGTAGCTTTTCGCCCCTACTCTTCAATCTGTACATCGAGGAAGCAATGATGGAAATAAAAGAAAGGTTCAGGAGTGGAATTAAAATACAAGGTGAAAGGATATCAATGATACGATTCGCTGATGACATTGCTATCCTGAGTGAGAGTGAAGAAGAATTAAATGATCTGCTGAACGGAAGGAACAGTTTAATGAGTACACATTATGGTTTGAGAGTAAATCGGAGAAAGACGAAGGTAATGAGAAGTAGTACAAATGAGAACAGCGAGAAACTTAACATCAGGATTGATGGTCACGAAGTCAATGAAGTTAAGGAATTCTGCTACCTAGGCAGTAAAATAACCAATGACGGACATCAAAAGCAGACTCGCTATGGCAAAAAAGGCATTTCTGGCCAAGAGAAGTCTACTAATATCAAATACCGGCCTTAATTTGAGGAAGAAATTTCTGAGGATGTACGTCTGGAGTACAGCATTGTATGGTAGTGAAACATGGACTGTGGGAAAACTGGAACAGAAGCATTTGAGATGTGGTGCTATAGACGAATGTTGAAAATTATGTGGACTGATAAGGTAAGGAATGAGGAGGTTCTACACAGAATCGGATAGGAAAGGAATATGTGGAAAACACTGATAAGGAGAAGGGACAGGATGATAGGACATCTGCTAAGACATAAGGGAATGACTTCCATGGTACTAGAGGGAGCTGTAGAGGGCAAAAACTGTAGAGGAAGACAGAGATTGGAATACGTCAAACAAATAATTGAGGACGTAGGTTGCAAGTGCTACTCTGAGATGAAGAGGTTAGCACAGGAAAGGAATTCGTGGCGGGCCGCATCAAACCAGTCAGTAGACTGATGACAAAAAAAAATCTCAGTATTAGCCCTTACCCGCCTGACGAGAATTAGAAGTCCCATTCACTTTCTAGAGCCGTAAAACAGCATGACCTTGAATGCCGTCCCGCTGGAACCTCTGTGTGTCTCTGCTGTAGCAGAGGAAACTCTCTGGCTGTGGTAGTTCAATATCTCTGCCTACAGGCGACAGAATAAAACAACAGACTGTCGTACTGCTGCATTGTTCACTTCGTCATGGGAATTTACAAGCCATGCTGACGTGAAAGGACGTTACTGTGAGTGTGTTGATGTTTATAATCTTGTTTGGTATTATTTTAATTGACGTAAGCTGATGCTACTAATCCATTAAGCAACTAACCCGATCAGATACAGGGAATAGATCTTGACGGAATCTTAAGCCCCATTTGTGTTTAGTACAAAAATTTTAAAAAAGGTATATGTATTACAGTGCTTTACTATTTTTAGTTGTTTTGGCAATATTCTCCCCAAATATTAAATCGTGTGGCACAGTTGCGCATAGTTTGGGAAAGAAAGAGTTATAGCCTTTTAATTATCATATAGCGATAATCATGTTCCAAACATACGGTGTTTGCAATAATTCTTGACGCGGACACACACACACAGACACACACACACACAGACAGACAGAGAGAGAGAGAGAGAGAGAGAGAGAGAGAGAGATACGTCATCGATACTATCTCGGTGCTGATGTTAACATTGCTCATTTTTTGAACATTTATTTTAACATCTCTCAGAAAGATAAACTCCTGGAAAATACGAAGCACTGTTTTGATCTCTATGACACCTAACGACCTGTACCCAGAATGCACTTTCGAAACCTGTTTGCTTACCGAAACCTATTTGCTGCCGGCCGGAGTGGCCGAGCGGTTCTAGGCGCTACAGTCTGGAACCAGGCGACCGCTACGGTCGCAGGTACGAATCGTGCCTCGGGCATGGATGTGTGTGATGTCCTTAGGTTAGTTAGGTTTAAGTAGTTATAAGTTCTAGGGGACTGATGACCACAGATGTTAAGTCCCATAGTGCTCAGAGCCATTTGAACCTTTTGAACCTATTTGCTGTTGTCTCCATCCAATATGTCAGTTCAGGCTTTATACGTACCAACGGAAGGGGCGTGTAGAGGACATTGAAACAAATTAAATTGATCGAAAGCGCATAGGTCCAGATAGTAAAGGTTTCCCCTATACGACATACGCACAGGCGCAGTCATGAAAATGTTACAACACTGTTAATCGACTATTCAGATGATATTTCTTATGGTGAAAAGATGGGTAAGTAGCACATACCTGATGATGCACTGGCAGTGTTCATTCCAGGGGTACGTAGCAGGAATCTTCAACAACAACTCAAACGGTCATGGCTTTTTCGCCAGTATGTTTAGAAGCTTTGGTGTGTTCCAGCGCTGTTGATACCATATATGAACTCCAGAAATGCACTGTGGATAGATACCAATGCATTCGTAACAAGTCTACTCCTGTTTAGAAGTAGAGCTGAAGCTTGCCTTCACATGAACAGTGGCTATGTGGAAGACCTGTAATGTGTTTGGCCTTAGATGGAGCCACGGGGGCTCTGTAATAAGATGTTCATGTACTCAGTCGTAATACGTCATATCGGGGAAACCGTTGTTTCCAGACTTACGTTTATTGGGATTACTTGCTTGTTTCATTATCCACTGTACTCACCCCTTTTGCTGGTATTTTTAATAGCGAAAGAACCTGTATATCGTGAACAGCGACCATTAACATTCTTGTGTGGTACAGCCTATAGCAAACTCCCGTAGTTAGAGGGCACCCCCAGGCCCCGGTACACGGGGAAGGCAGCATTACACTCCGCTGCGATTTAAATTAACTACCCGCTCAGTTCCACGGCTTCTTACCTTCCTGCAAGAGTCCCTGATTAATTAGGAGACTGATGGAGGCGGGTAGGTGTTACAACTCATTCTTAAAAACATGTTAAAATTTTTAATAATTGAATTATTGCCACACTGGAGTACGCTACCTTGCAAATATTTATACGATAATTTATTACAAACCGCTTCACAAGTACGAGCGTTGGAACTTAAATAGTGGCAACAAATTATTCACAACTGATACAAAAGAGTTACATGTTTGAACTGTTAAACTGTTACAGTCTTTCGAAGTAGTCACCAGCGTTGTGTAGAGCCCGTCGCCAGCGTTGTGGAAAGCGTAGTATACCGTTAGCAGAGCCTGTTCTGTTGATGGGGAGTATGGTGGAAGGTACAGTACTTCCCAGTCCCATCGACCGAACAGAGCAGCCACAGCTTACGCTGTATGCGCACGCGCATTGTCGTACAAAATGGTGCGTGGGTTGCGCAGAAAGTATTGCTGCTTCTTTCGCAAAGCTGGTCGCAGGTGATGCTAAAAAAAAAAAAATAAATAAATAAATACTTTGCGAAAGATGCGGCGACACTTCTACCACTTCTAGATGTTCATATTGCTAATCTCCAGTTATTGTATATTACGACGAAGTTGTTAGTGGATTAACCACATCTGAGGATGGCAGTCAGTTGCAGAAATCGGTAATGTGAACATTGTAATTATTAAGAGAGCTCGGTGTAATAAAATGGTTCAAATGGCTCTGAGCACTATGGGACTTAACATCTGTGGTCATCAGTCCCCTAGAACTTAGAACTACTTAAACCTAACTAACCTAAGGACATCACACACATCCATGCCCGAGGCAGGATTCGAACCTGCGACCGTAGCAGTCTCGCGGTTCCGGACTGAGCGCCTAGAACCGCTAGACCACCGCGGCCGGCTCGGTGTAATAAATTACTGTTTAGGGTAAAGATTAACGTTGAGATACATTCTGATAATATACTGTACTTTCATAAAAACTTTAACAAGAGATTGATAGTGTCTACATAAAAAATACAAAGTTGTTCAATCCGAACCAGCAGTAGACGTGTGCTTCGAGAGAGATCCTGTCATGTTAGACAGAGAGTCCTCAGCCCATGAGATATCAATCGAAATGACAAAAGGCGTCAGTTGCGTAATTGCTTACCACACGGTTGGCACTTGTGGTGTCGGCTGATGCATTGTTGACGTCTGTACACAAGCGGCTCGTAGTGAAATTGCGTACTTATGGAATATCGCCTCGGCTATGTGACTGGATTCGTGATTTCCTGTCAAAGAGGTCACAGTTCGTAGTAATTGACGGAAAGTCATCGAGTAAATCAGAAGTGATTTCTGGCGTTCCCCAAGGTAGTGTTATAGGCCCTTTGTAGTTCCTTGTCTATATAAACGATTTGGGAGACAATCTGAACAGCCGTCTTGGGTTCTTTGCAGATGACGCTGTCGTTTATCAACTAATAAAGTTATCAGAAGATCAAGACAAATTGCAAAACGATTTAGAAAAGATATCTGAATGGTGCGAAAATTGGCAGTTGACCCCAAATAACGAAAAGTGTGAAGTCATCCACATGAGTGCTAAAAGAAATTCGTTAAACTTCGGTTACACGATAAATCAGTCTAATCTAAAAGCCGTAAATTCAACTAAAAACCGGGTATTACAGTTACGAACAACTTAAATTGGAAGGAACACATAGAAATATTTGTGGGGAAGGCAAACCAAAGACTGCGTTTTATTGGCAGGACACTTAGGAAATCTAATAGATCTACTACGGAGACTGCATACACTACGCTTGTGGGGGAAAGAGTGGCACTGAAATGATACAGGATTTGGGATGGACATAATTAAAACAAAGGCGTTTTTCGTTGCGGTGCAATGTTATCACGAAACTCCAATCACAAAATGTGGTGTCACCGCCAGACACCACACTTGCTAGGTGGTAGCTTTAAATCGGCCGCGGTCCATTAGTACATGTCGGACCCGCGTGTCGCCACTGTGTGATCGCAGACCGAGCGCCACCACAAGGCAGGTCTCGAGATACGGGAGAGCACTCGTCCCAGTTGTACGGACGACTTAGCTAGCGACTACACGGACGAAGCCTCGCTCCTTGGCCGAGCAGATAGTTAGAATAGCCTTCAGCTAAGTCAATGGCTACGACCTAGCAAGGCGCCATTAGCAGTATATTGTCTGAAACTATAGAGTCTCACTTGTATCGTCAATAGCGATGTACCAAGGATGGATTAAAGTTAAGTATGCCAGAAGCTACGTACTTTTCTTTATAGCATTCATTACGTATCCTGTTTCAGACCTCACGCCATCCTGCGTGAGCTTAAAGCGTGTATTTCGGTCTCCTCAAACCACACTGTGTCGGCACTTCTGTCGACACATCACTAACTTTCTCCTCCCAATGCGAAAATATTTTGTTGACGCCGACTCACATAGTGAGAAACGATCACCATGACAAAATAATGGAAATCAGAGCTCTTACGGAAAGATACAGGTGTTGGTTCTATGCACGCGCTTTACGAGACTGGAATAATAGAGAATTATGAAGGTGGTTCGACGAACCTTCTGCCAGACAATTAAATGTGATTTGCAGAGTATGCATGTAGATGTAGATGTACGCTAGAGACAACATGACGTTCTGCTCTGAGTAATGAACAGGCAAGCTGTGACTAGCTACAAGGCGGCGAGTGCAAAAGCAAAAACTCATTCTTGCCGGCGTCATCTGGCGGCAGTCGTCGCTCCAGATGGAAGCAAACTGAATCGTCGTCACTGTACACCCGAATCCCCACAATTAAAGAGAGGAAGCCGTTTGAAACTTTGCTTACTGTATCAAATGCTGACATCATTTTGAGCAAGTTATCAACTTTTCAGTTCCTAAGTGCTTCAGGAATCTGTTCGTTATGATCTTCCTTCTCTTGTAATTTTTGCTAGCGATTATATGGCAATTACAGTTTAGGGCAGCTAAAAATAAAAATCACCACTCCAAAACGAATTCACCTGTGGGTTGGTAGTTGAGTCCAGAATCTACGATTATATGGCTGGATTATTAGTTATTGTCTCTCTTTTTCTGAGTCCACACATGGGCACCCACATATGCGTCCCAATATGTGGCGAGCGTGGGGAGTGTCGTGTTACAAACCGGTGCTGATGTCATATGTGGCAATTTCTAACAGTCAAAAGCGATGTGCTGATTCCTATCTGCTAGATAGCATTTCAATCCATTTTGCAATTTTAATATCGTTGTTCCATTATTCAGACCTTTCCGTCACATTCTCTACATGGTGGGCAAAATCAAAAAATATAATAAAATAAAATTTCCTGCAGCTCAAGATAGGCATGTAAGATAGAGGACTACGTGGAAGTGCAACATTAACATTTGGGTGGATCAGACGGCGAAGGGTACCTGTAAGACCCCCCTCCCCCACAGTTCGGCAACACTCTGCCACCCACGCACCATTGTTGAGCACGTTATAAACTTACATTCAGAAATTTCGATAGCAAATCAGCCTGGCGATTGCTCTAGCGCCTGATCGCTAGGCAATCAGCACCCCTTGGGTGAGATTTGTCTACCTTCATGCGCTAAAGCAGTCGCCAGGCTAAATGGTGTCAAAGTTTTTGACAGGTACATTGGTAATAAGCGCAACACATTTATCTGGGCGGTACTAAGGCTGTTTCCGAACTAGGGGGATTTAATAGTGACCCTAAGCTGTTTAATTCATGCACTTGTTAATGTTTCAGTCCCGCGAGATCACGCCACCGGATGGCGGAAAACCGGAGGGTTGGGAAGGCATAAGTAATGTTTGCTGTTTCGGGTCACTTTCAAATCCCGTTGAATGGTATTTTTGAATCATCGGTCTTCTGACTGGTTTTATGCGTCCCGCCACGAATTTCTGTCCTGTGCCAACCTCTTCATCTGAGAGCACCACTTGCAAACTACGTCCTCAATTATTTGCTGGATGTATTCCAATCTCTGCCTTCATCTGAAGATTTTACCCTCTACAGAAGACTGTAGGCAGCTTTGAGTCAAATTTGAAACTTACGCGTGGCAATGGGGGACAATTAAAGAATTTCGAAAAGGTGATCTTTCAATCCCGTTGCGCAGTGTATTTTCTGAACCAGTTTTATTTTGGCTACCATATATTTCCTGGACTTTCCCTAACCTGTCGATAACTGTAAATAGGTATCATTAAAAGGAAGCAGAAGCATACAGGGGCGTCGATGTATGAGGCACCAGGGCGACGCGTCGCAGCCGGGGCGAGCTTACAACAGGCTAAAGGGCGATCGGCGCACAGCGGCCTCCTGTGGCCACTGCCCTGCGGAAGCAGGGAGCTGCAGCAGATAAGCCGCCCCCCCCCACCCCCTCCCTCCCACACCCCGCGAGCACCACCAGTGGCTGTGTGAATTACGCTCCTCCGTCGCGAGTTTCCGCTCGCACGTACCGCTATCTGCTGCGGCCACTGGATAATAGCACAGACTCACTCCGCCGCTATGTTTTACCTTCTGTTCGTCGTGGTGACCGCGGAAGTTGTGTGCGTGTGGTTAATGGGGCTGTACGCTGCGTCGCACCGCTGACACATCTGCGCGGCCCACAGCCAACGACATCGGGGTTATTCTCACATTAATACCGTTTCCTACCGACTACGCAGAGCCAGAGTGGCAACTGGACAGTATGTAATGGTCTACACTGCATGGGACCTGTAGGTTCACAGCTGCGGCTGCGTGAACATTATTGCGGACCACCTGCATCCATTCTTGCTTGATGTCTTCCCCGATGGCGATTACGTCCTGTAACACGATAGCTGTCCGTGTCATAAGGCCAGAATCGTGCTGCAGTGGTCAGAGAAACATCGGGTGCTGCTGGGTGCCAGCTCCGGGTCCACAAAGCATCGGCCCTTAATTTACGGGAACTGCGTGACCAGGGCGCAGACATCGATGCCACATACATCCGGAAAGGTAGCAAGGGCTTGTAGAATCCATGTCACCTAACATGGCTTCTGTATAGTATTCCGAAAGGTTAACCAACGCGCTGTTAAGTAGGTGGCCGCAATGTTTTGGCTCAACAGTAGAATTACTCCGAAGCGTCAACGTGACACATGGTGTTAACGTCAAATTCAATTACTTCAGGAAGGTTGAAAAATTTTGGGTTGTCTGTGCACGTAAAAGATATTAATAGTCCAATTTACTTTTAAAATATTTGGTATGACAGGGGAGTCCAATGCTCGATGTAAGCAACAGTGGTGAGTTTTATTGTCCTCTCTTCTCTTCGGATATTTCATTACTGCAGTGCCCTGTTTTTTGTATACTTGAGAGATATCTAATAACGCGTTTTAAGAGGGTCGCTCAGTAAAAATACAACACAATTTCTTTGTCCGCTAACTTCAGCTGAAAAAATGTGTGATTTTTTGTGGAACATCGTGCAATATTCCCGTTTCAGGCAAGTCTCATAAAGTTCCGATAGATAGAGGCACTATACGTAGCCTTCAAAATGGCGTCTGTAACGAAGACGCGTTCCAAGCAAAGAGCTGTCATTGAGTTTCTTTTGTCGGAAAACCAAAGCAATCCAGATGTTCATAGATGCTTGCCGAATGTCTACCGTGAACAATAGCACGGTGAGTCGCTGCGCGAGGAGTCTGTCATCATCGCAATGCTGGCCGGTCTCCCAGTTGCCCGCCAGCCTCAAACAAAAAAATGGTTCAAATGGCTCTGAGCACTATGGGACTCAACTGCTGAGGTCATAAGTCCCCTAGAACTTAGAACTACTTAAACCTAACTAACCTAAGGACAACACACACATCCATGCCCGAGGCAGGATTCGAACCCGCGACCGTAGCGGTCGCGCGGTTCCAGACTGTAACGCCAGAACCGCTCGGCCACCAGCGGCCGGCAGCCTCAAACATCTGTGATCCCTGCTGTGTTGGAACGTGCGGACACTGTCATTCGAGGCAATCGACGGATCACGTTCTAACACCTCGCTGCTCAGCTGGCTGTCTCTTTTGGTAGCGGTGTCACACTCGTCCACAATTTGAGGTACTCAAAAGTGAATACAACGATCAAATCTGAAGTGCACTGTGCTACCCTCAGGAAACTGAAGGATCCACTCCAGCATGTTCATCGCCACAAAAATGCAAGCTAACTTGTCCCTCTTCATGGCAATGCAAGGCCTTGTACAAGTCTGCGCGGGGAACAGCAGCTCACGAAACTTCATTGGACTGTTCTTCCTCGCCCACCGTACTTCCCGGATCTCGCACCTTTCGACTTCCATCTGTTTGGCCTAATGAAGGATGCACTCTGCGGGATGCAGTACATGGATGATGGGGACGTTATTGCTGCAGCAAGACGCTGGCTCCGAAGTCGCTCAGTAGACTGGTACCATGCGGGCATCAGGCCCTACTGGTACCAAGTGGGCATCAGGCCCTCCCAATAATGTTAGGTAAGGACGTCGCATTGAATGGAGACTATGTTGAAGAATATGATTTTGTGACCAAAAGAGTTGTGAATAAAATGGTTTATTGGAATCCTAAATAAAACCAACCTACTTCCAGAAAAATATGTGTTGCATTACTTATTGAACGACCCTCATATTTAATGTTTGTTCGAAACTGAGTGATGAGAGTGTCGGTAAATGGACGTTAAAAAAAGAAAGTTAACTGATACAACAGCTGAAAGAGGTGCTGGTACAACCGAAAACGATAATTACAAGAAACTTGAATCTTGTGGCTCTTTCGCACACGTCGCTGTTAACCGTAACAAAAGACATAAAACTACCCGGACCTGCAACTTTGTAGCACCGCCTTGAAGGAATTCACTGAGATAATACACTGAAGAGCCAAACAAACTGCTACATCCGCCTAATATCGTGTAAGCCCCCTCCACCACACAGAAGCATGCTGAAATGTCGCAACACGACATAGGATGGACCAGACTCATTCCTGAAGAGGTGCGGAGGGAATTGGCACCATTAATCCTGCAGGGTTGTCCATAAATCCCTAAGAGAACGAGCAGGTGGAGATCTCTTCTGAACAGCAGGTAGCAAGGCATCCCAGATATAATATATAAGAAACTATCAGCTTCGATTTCTGTAATAAAACCAACCTTTACCTAGGTTTCAGCCCAAGTAATTGAGCCTTCTTCAGAAGATAAACCTGATTTCATAATATGTCTACGAGGGCATGGTCTAGAAATAAATATTCAGGCTGTTTTAGCTTTATTTCTAGACCAGAGCCTCCGCCAGCTTGAACAGTCCACTGCTGGCATGCAGCATCCATGGATTCATGAGGCTCTCTCCATACCCGTATACGTCCATCCCCTCGAAACAATTTGAAACGACCAGGCAACACGTTTTCAGTCATTTACAATATAATGTCGGTGCTGACGCGCCCAGGCGAGGCGTAAAGCTTTGTGTCGTGTAGTCATCAACAGTGTACGAGTGTTCTTCGGCTCCTAAAGCTCATATCGATGATGTTTCGTTGAATTCTTCGCACGCTGACACTTGTTGATGGTCCAGCATTGAAATCAGCAGCAATTTGCGGAAGGGTTGCGCTTCTGTCACGTTGAACGATTCTCTTCAGTCGTCGTTGGTCCCATTCTTGCAGGATCCTTTTCCGGCCGCAGCGATGTCGGAGATTTGATGTTTTACTGGGTTCACTCGCGAAGTGGTCGTACGGGAAAGTCCCCACTTCATTTCTGCGTCGGAGATGCTGTGCCCATCGCTCCGAGCCGGCCATAACAACACGTTCAAACTCACTTAAATCTTGATGAGCTGCCATTATAATAGCAATAGCCAATCTAACAACTGCGACAGACACTTGTTGTCTTATATAGGCGTTTCCGACCGTACTCTACCCGTTTACATATCTCTGCATTTGAATACGCATGCTTACGTATACCAAGATCTTTGTAGCTCCAGTGTAAATGCGCGGCTACACCAGTACACCTTGGTTAGCTTAATGCGTTTTATCTCCCTACCTTTAAATAAGTTCCCATGCTGTGCTCTTCTGAATGTTGACCTGCAGCACAGGTGAGTTTACTGCTTCGGTAGATGGAGGGACAGGGTCACCACCGCGCTGGCTTGTCTGAGCTGGAAAGGTTGCAGCCATTTGCAGCTGCACTTCATATCGCATGACGCAGTGACGTCTATGTTTTCATGGTGACGTGGTGTATACCTAGGATACCTTTAATGGACATGCAGAGGCTTCTGTCAGAGGCTGCCAACAATGGTAACCATGAACGACGTGAGTTATATCATTGCATGAAATCGTTTCTCTCCCCAGGGATTGATATTTAATTAGGAAAATTTCCTTTCAGCAACTGAAAGCAGACGCTGAGCTCTATAAGATTTTCTGCGGAACTGGTTATTCCACATGTTAGTGTGATGCGCTTTATATGAATAGGACTTACAGCCCTACAACTACCAGTTTGTTCTGCATCTTGAGACACTACTGCTTATAACTCAAACATGTGTAGGTTAAGAATTCCACAAGAAGCTTCAAGTGTAATAAATGTTAACTGCGATAAAATCTAAATATAGCAGTTGTTTTCCACTGATTACTCTTCTTGGTGTCACCCAGATCCTAAAGTAACTAATATGCACAGTTTCATTGTAACTATGTTTAGCTACTAATATCTAATCAGTACCACACTGGAAGCGCAACTCAGTAGTACTGACAATTTTCGTATATTTCTATGCTACGCCACTTATAGGTCCATTTATTACTGATTACATATTTAGAAATTCTTCCAATCTATATGTGGCATAGAGCAAACCAGTGCTTAACAGTACTGGTTAAAAACAGTCTTGCTTACAATTTTAGTGTTTTATTTTTCACCCACGCGTTTCGCCTTATTTAGGCATCTTCAGGTTATCTACATAGAAAACAGAGAACAAATACATCTATTTAAGAATCAAGATCGCGTTGTGCAGACTTGGATAACCTAAAAGTATGTATAAACAGATCAAATACTGAAAGAGCAAATACCTTAATTTGGTATTTCTTAGAAGAATACTTTAGTCAGTGTAGCCAAAGGGCGTTGTCGAATATATCAGGCCAACATCGGTTTCGTTAAACTCAGTAAAAACTAGAAATATAAAGGTGTTATTCTGACTACGATGCAAAGTTCGTTTGGACACGCGCGACTCGAACCCGGATTTCCCGCTTATCGCGAGCGGTCGCCCTACCATTTGGCTGTCCGTGCACGACTCACGGCCAGACCCAGACTTCCATATGTCGTCAACCATGTACTCGCACATCCATTATATGTAACATTTCCGTACAGGTCAGACTTTGTACTTGAGTCACTTGCCCGGTATTGGCAGATAAATACGATATTCAGTTTCTGTTTGTGACATCTCTCATCTAAGTAACCTGTGTCATTCGAAGTTTAATTCCTCAGTCGGTTCTTGAAGATATAAAATACCACAGGGTTGGAATATCTCTGATGTGCAAAATAGAATTTTTGATACCAACATAGATATTATCCAACGTCAGCTGACTATGGTTACTTACCCATGAAAAGTAACTGTTCCTCTTTTCTCTAATTTCGATTTGCATTCGTTATATCAGTTTTTCGCCTTTTGGTGTTACTAAGAAGTAAATGTCTTTAAGGCCAATACCAGCAATACCAAAGTTTCGGTCATAACGCAAAATGTAAACAGTCACGTTACGATTTATATTTACGTTGGTGCAAACGCAATAAACTATGCTCACCTGACAGATAGTATTTCTGTGATGAAAGTACTATAGATTATGTCATCCATCTGAGATACATGTCAGAAATAAAGATATTAATACGTTAAATATATGAAGTCGTACACTAACGTTCAGAAAAAAAAGAACACCTTGAAAGAATTCCCGTAAGTGGCTCAGTTCCTTCGGAAAGCTTGTAGCGTCTGAAATGGCTTTCGTTCGATGCACCAGTGTCCTCAGAACAGGCCTGGGGCAAAAGGTAAAAGAACAGAATGCGCCGTTATAAACATGACGACGAAAAACATCGACGCGGGTACCATGTCGGCTCTCAAGAACGGATCTCCAAGAAACATCGCCTTCGTTGACATCATTAGTGGTGTGGAGCAAGCGGTTCGTAGCTTTTCCAGTGAAACTGCAAGAGAAACCCGTCTCGAAACGAGGCGCATTCTTTCAAAATCCAAGCCGCGAACTTGACAAGTGCTAAGTGTAATGGTCTTCACGAGCTCCGCAACGATCCTCCCATCGTAGTATTACCTGCGGACAAGAGCAACGCAGCCGTCATTGTGGAACGATCTGACTATGACGCAAAGATCCGGTTGATGCTGGAGGAGGAGATCTGCCAAAAACTTTCAAGGGAGCCAACATCCAGAATAATGAGGAAGACGTCGGAGCTTCTAAAGCGATCTTCACTGGATGAAAATGTCGTTAAGGAGCTCATTCCTCAGGCACTTCGTCCATCTACTTTGTATGGCCATTCCAAGGTTCATTACGTACAGACAAGCTAAACACCTGGCCAGCCTCCTTACTGCGCACATTGGTCACTGTGAGCACCTCATCAAGAATACGACCGACTTCATCAGTCGAATAAAGTGCTTGCGTCTCGGAGTAAGAGATTTGATGGTTAGCTTTGTTGTGGTGAATTGTTCACGCCGGTTCCCGTCAAAGAATCTTTAGATTTGCTCTCTCATTCATTTGATGACACTGCTGTGGAATTATTAAAGCGCACTCTGACATTATTGTAATTTTTTATGATGGAGATTATTTTAATCAGACGGATGGCGTCGCGATGGGAAGCCCATTGGCTCCAGTTATAGCCAACCTTTCCATGGAGTACTTTGAGATCATCGCCCTGGACACGGTTCCCGCAGAGCATAGTTCCTTTTATCGTTACGTCGACGACACTTTCGTTGTCCGGCCTCACGGGCGTGAAAACCTCAACCACATCAACAGCATTCGTGATAACATCAGATTCACGATGGAAGTAGAGACAGATGGTGCCTTGCCTTTTCTAGACGTCCTCGTCCGCCGGGAAGAAAAGATTCAAAACGCTCTAAGCTCTATGGGACTTAACATTTGAGGTCATCAGTCCCCTAGAACTTAGAACTACTTAAACCTAACAAACCTTAGGACATCACACACATCCATGCCCGAAGCAGGATTCGAACCTGCGACCGTAGCAGCAGCGCGGTTCCCGACTGAAGCGCCTAGAACCGCTCGGCCACAGAGGCCGGCGACGGAAAGAAAATGGGTGTCTCAGCCAAAGTGTTTATCCCACCCACACAGACCGACATCTTCCTGCTGCCAGTTATCACCACCCTTCGCAGAAAAGTTCTGCTCTGAGGACATTTGTGCATCGAGCGGATGTCATTTCAGACTCTGAAAGCCTTTCGAAGGAACTGAGCCAATTACGGAAAGTCTTCAAAGAAAACGGCTACAACAACCGCCAGATTTCGCAAGCCATCTTGCCGAAGAAACATAAGCAGAAGACCTTCAAGGAGCACACGAAAAAGCTTGCGTTCTTGCCGTTCTGTGGCTCAGCAACAGTAACTATTATCCGACTTCTAAAGAAGCATAAATCGATAAGTTTTTAGGGCATCGGCTAAAATTCGACAGCTAATGAGACCTGTGAAAGACGATGTTGGACTCAGAACGCAAGGAGTACTCGTGTATAAAATACCGTGTGGATGTGGACAGTTCTACATCGGACAGACTGTACGTACTACTGAACATTGCCATGTGTAACACGATAGATGTTTTCGCCCACGATATCCTGAGAAATCAGCGGTGGCAGAACATGCTTTAGAAAACGGACACCGTATTGAATTTGCCGAGACATCTTTTATTACGCGGATTACTAGTTTTTTGGGTCAGTGTTATAAAATAAGCGATCGAGTTACAGATTTCTGACAACACCCTCAGTAAAAACCGCGACCTCCAGCCAAGCACAGCTTGGAACGCGGTCGTCGAAAAGTTGAAGCGGCCGCAGCAAGCTCGCCATGAAAATATAACCATATATGGCGCTGGAGCGAGCTCCAATGACGACACGGAAGACAGCGCGGCTATATAAGGACGGCAACAGCAAACAGTCGACATGAAATTTCCTGACGGATTAAAACTGTGTGCCCGACCGAGACTCGAACTCGGGACCTTTGCCTTTCGCTGGAAAGTGCTCTACCATCTGAGCTACCGAAGCACGACTCACGCCCGGTACTCACAGCTTTACTTCTGCCAGTATCTCGTCTCCTACCTTCCAAACTTTACAGAAGCTCTTCTGCAAACCTTGCAGAACTAGCACTCCTGAAAGAAAGGATACAGCGGAGACATGGCTTAGCCACAGCTAAGCACAGTTTTAATCTGTCAGGAAGTTTCATATCAGCGCACACTCCGCTGCAGGGTGAAAATCTCATTCTGGAAACATCCCCCAGGCTGTGGCTAAACCATGTCTCCGCTGTATCCTTTCTTTCAGGAGTGCTAGTTCTGCAAGGTTTGCAGAAGAGCTTCTGTAAAGTTTGGAAGGTAGGAGACGAGATACTGGCAGAAGTAAAACTGTGAGTACCGGGCGTGAGTCGTGCTTCGGTAGCTCAGATGGTAGAGCACTTTCCCGCGAAAGGCAAAGGTCCCGAGTTCGAGTCTCGGTCGGGCACACAGTTTTAAGCTGTCAGGAAGTTTCATATCAGCGCACACTCCGCTGCAGAGTGAAAATCTCATTCTGGAAACAGTCGACAGTCACGCTTGATAATGGGCGAGGAGAACTCGGTCGAAAGCTCATGGTTTTTAGACCACTGGACGCGACTGCTGCATCTGGATCACGGGGTCCCTGGTTCGATTCCCGGCCGGGTTAGTGATTTTCACTGCCCGGGGACTAGATTTTTGCGTTGTCCTCATCATTTCATCATGATCATCATCTTCATCATTCATGACATTGAATTGTGAAAAAATTGGACTCTGTAAAAAGTGGGATTTTGTAGGACGCTCATGGCCTCGCAGTTGAGCGCCCAAAAAACTAAACATCATCATCATCACGGCTTGAATCCCGAGAAACTTTTATCAGTATGTAGCGCCTGGAAACTATGCATTCGAATATGCACGTCCTATTTCTAGTCGTCCACGGTGCTCTGTTTTTTTGCTGGACATGGGTATATTACTGAGTTTTCAGGCAAGAATCTGTCTAGCTTTTAGTATTATTTCGATCAGAAACTTGACGGAGGACTTTTTGTTGCACATATAAAATAGGAAATTTCCTGATTAAGTATCTTTTTTTCATTCTAACAATCGCATGAAAAAATAATTGTGAGTGAGGCTGCGAATGAAGAATATGCCGACAGAAGACCTAATCCATCGCTTCTGTATAAACGGCATCTATTCTGTCAATCCGTTCTCTGAAACTAAAAGTAATATTACAACTCCTGGAGGGATATACTTTATGGTCATTGTAATTATCGTTGTAATTGCTGACAAAGATAATGCCAGTCATAGAAGAATTAATGTATCGATTTTGTATGGATGAAATCGATCCTTCAGGATTTTGTCGAAATGCTCTCTGATATTAAAACTAATGTCACAACTTCCTAAAAGCAATTAATCTTGCTCAGTCTCCAGTACTGTGTGTAGGTAAATGCTTATTTCTTCTGCTCGTGAATAAACATTTATTCGCAACGAAATCAACAGTGTAGACTCCCACACTTTAGTAAGGGGAAACATTGTCAGTGCAATGAACAGTAATGTACAGTCCACTTTTCTGTTACATATCACACAGTATGCGTTATATCTGATATACTGGGCCGGCCGCGGTAGCTGTGCGGTTCTAGGCGCTTCAGTCCGGAACCACGTGACTGATACGGTCGCAGATTCGTATCCTGCCTGTGGCATGGATGTGTGTGGTGTGCTTAGGTTAGTTAGGTTTAAGTAGTTGTAAGTTCTAGGGGACTGATGAGCTAAGATGTTAAGTCCCACAGTGCTCAGAGCCATTTGAACCATTTTTTTCTGATATACTGGTAATGATCCTCGCTAGCCGATCACAATATCTGCAATTCGTGGGGTATCTGTTAGAAGGGAGCTGGCGGATCTGTTACAAGGGAGCTTGGATATTTCTTTGGCAATTATGCCTGAATCGCACTTGTAATCACATCAACCTGTCTATTGCACATAGGAAGCCAGTCATTATAAAAGATACGTGTGTTCTTCTTCGAAATGATCCATAATACTGCCTAGTAACCTGTGTGTTTCCGCCGAGACTCCGTTTGCACTCCCTTCGTGTTACCAAAGAACACCGGCACATGTGAGTGACAAGAGTTGCTATCCCCGGCAATATACTGTACAGTATGAAGTTACAAGGGGCAAAAATTTATCAGGTAATGTGAGAGCCCAAGATTAACATAGCCCCACGTCGCTTCTCTAAAACAGAATAACACAGGAGAAGTTCAGAGCTCGAAGTAGCGTCGTGATCAAAAAGGAACGGGCTGTAAACACAAACAGCGACAACTGGGGACAGTGAGACGAATGCAAATGCTTTGCACATCTTGTAGTCAGGACATCGTTTCTACTTTTACCAGTGATGAGAAATCAACACATGCAATGAAACCTTCTCCATTGCTACTTACATAACTTTCAATAGCATCAGTTTATTCCATCACAAAAAGAGAGAGAGAGAGAGCGAAAATCGAGGCTCCACCTGAGGTATAGCGCTGTGTGTTATCGACGTCGACTGTGCAACGATTTAGATCCATAAGCTCAGTCGCAGGAGAAACGGGGGCGAATTCGGCTATTCCGAATTTCCAACTCACGGATGAAGAGAAGAAATATGATGAGGAAAGGCACATGTTTTGAGGAGTGACAATATTAGTGATCCGGAACAAAAAACTTCATATCGACATATACCGTATTCCGAATGGTTTCCGAGACAGAATAAATTTCATGTACTTAGTTATTTATTTTCTGTATTACTTAAACATTGTAATTGCTTACAACGTGCCACGGTAGTGTAGAAGAAGCTGAGGCGAACAATTTGGTACAGGACACTTGCGGTCTCGCAAGTCGGGAAACTACCTCAAATTGGCCTATAAAAACTACTTGACCAACAGTGCAAGCGCGTCGAGAGAAATTTTCAGTATTCTCGTTCTCCCTTTGCGCAGATTATTAGTCCAAGAGAGAAAATGACAAGGAATCCTATTGAAAGACATTTAATGTAGGTTAATTTTTCACTGCGACTCGTTCACGCTTGAGGTTGCGGTTGTTGCGTTATTAAAAAAAGCGTGTAAAAGTGATATTAAGTGTTTTCTGTTTCGGGTACCATTCAAAATGGTTCAAATGGCTCTGAGCGCTATGAGACTTCACATCTGAGGTCACCAGTTCCCTAGAACTTGGAACTTCTTAAACCTAACTAACCTAAGGACATCACTCCGAGCGGTTCTAGGCGCTACAGTCTGGAACTGCGCGACCGCTACGGTCGCAGGTTCGAATCCTGCCTCGGGCATGGATTGTGTGATGTCCTTAGGTTATTTAGGTTTAAGTAGTTCTAAGTTCTAGGGGACTGATGACCTCAGCAGTGAAGTCCCATAGTGCTCAGAGCCATTTGAACCCATTTGACATCACACACATCCATGCCCGAGGCAGGATTCGAACCTGCGACCGTAGCGGTCGCGCAGTTCCAGACTGTAGCGCCTAGAACCGCTCGGCCACACGGGCCGGCGGGTACCATTCGGAAGAGTGCATATGTCCATATGAAGTTTTTTGTTCAGAATCACTAATACTACCACCATTCAAAGCATGTACCGGTACGTTTCCTCTTGACTCACCCTGTATGAACACGGTGATTCAGCTACCTGGGGGCAAACGATTCACCTCGGACGACGACGTCCAGCTGTACGTGCGGAACTGGTTAACATTGCAGCCCCGGGAATTTAATGAGACAGCCATTCACCGCCTTGTGTCATAGTGGGACAAGTGTCTCAACAGCCAGGGTCAATACTTCTAACATACAGGTACTGGTTTCTGTAATTATGCCTCCAGCTCGTTTCTTTTTGAACGCCTCTTATACATCACAGGACTCAGAAACATCGTAGGTATGTCCATTAATCAGTGCACTCGGAGAATATGCTGTCACTTTCTGTCACCAGGTGAAAATATGGGGCTATAAGCAGTCAGAAAGTGGAATGTTCCGTGTTTGACGTCAGTATATCGTTTGCCGCTTGGCGATGTCTGTTGACGTTTGTGTGTGTGTGTGTGTGTGTGTGTGTGTGTGTGTGTGTGTGTGTGTGTGTGTGTGTGTGAAGTGACTGTTGGTGTAGAACTTTAAGAAGACAAGTTTTCCATACGAAACGCAATGGGTATTGAGAAGAAAGATCGTGCGCTGCTGATAAAGTTGTTTTATCAGAACGGCAGCAGTACCAGCATTGAAAGAATACCGGCGACAAAAACAGCTCCGTAGAGATGTCAGTGAATGGGTTGAAAAATATGTTCAAGAAATTTGAAGGAAGAGATGAATTAGATGGTGCAGCAGGAAGAGGGAGACGGACCATTGGCATGGCAACAGTAAATGACGTTGCTGTAGCTATAGTCATCCGTGTAGCACATGCCTCAAAATCTGCAGCCAGAGCTCGATATGTGTCAACAGTTCAAAACATTTTGAGGTGCATTTTACAGTGGTCTCTATACAAGACTCATAATGTGCACTCAAATGAAGCCCGCAAGATAGGCTACAACGCCGTGTCTTTGCTGCTCGATGTTTGGTACTCATGAAAACGGGTGACAAATGGCCAGGGAAATTCTTTGGGTGGAAGAGGCGCATTTTACTCTGCACGGTGCTGTGAATTCACAGAACTGTTGCATGTTGTGCAGGAACATGCACTGTATTCAGCTTACGCGACTGTGTAGTGTGGTTTCACGAGCTCCTTCGTTCTGGGTCTGTTTTTCTTCGAGGAGTTGACCTTTTAGGGGTACAGTGACATCTGCACATTGAAAGGACCTCCTTGTGCAACACATGGATCCAGCTTTGCGAGAACACATGTATGTCCACACCGTTATTTGTGTAACATTATGTGATTGCCTTATCATTTTAAATCATTCACTAATCGAGCAGTCGCTCGGCAACAGCTACAGTTAGCAAATAATGTTGCGAGAATGTAAAAGGTGAACGACCTGTGACGTGACTTGTTTATTGTCTAAGCGCCGTCAGAGATGCAGTGAGTTATTGACTTTGAAAACCGCGGCGCGAAAAACGGACAGAAGAAGAACACTTTTACACTTTTTTTTATGTACGAGATATTCTCGATGAACAGTTATTCATTCTTCTCTTGTCTCTTGTAACTTGTGTCGGGCGCGCATGTCTTGCCGCCGTATTATTATCGTTAAAAATAATGTTTTAGTGTAAAGTAAATGTGCAATACTAAAAGTGCCTAGCAGTAGATTTATTGTGCGACGTGTATGTGAAAAAGTCAAAGGAATTGTTTTCATTACGAGAAGTGCCAGTCAAAACGGCATCCATGTTAAATCCTGCATTGCAGTGTAAGTTCGTCTATTAATTGCCATAAATTCAGAGTTAAATGGAACTGGTGTATGGACTATTTATTTAATATAGAATCTATGTCTCACTCCTTCATGAAGTTATTTAATTTTCTTTATGTTTCTGCCAAATAGAGAGTTCACAGTCACGAATTCTTTCGTGGAAATCGGACGGAAGTTGTATGCGGCGAAATATTTTCTCCGCGCCATATTCTACTGGTAAATGCATGATAAACAACGGTCCCTTAGGAAATTCATGTTGAGCTATCCAAAAATAATTATATTTTGAATAGGCATTTACTCTCCTCTGCAATGCAACTTCCGAATGAACAGACGATCAAACAAGAAACAGCCGCACACGGTCGGCGTTCGCAAATATGTTTCCACCGCTGATTATAGCTATACGTTACAGCACAAAAGTAAACATATTGTTATAATTAGCGATTACGAACGGGGACATTTATAACTGTATGTTTATGTATACACATTACGTAAACATATCGTTATAACATGGATCCAGCTTTGCAAGAACACATGTATGTCCACACCGTTATTTTCATGGGAGATGGGGCGACACCATATGTCGATAACCAGGTGAAAGATTTGCTTCCAGAAACGTTCGGTAATGACACCATCATCTCTAGCCAATTTCAAGATGTGTGGCCTTCCAGACACACCGACTTAAATCCGTGTCATTTCTGATTTTGAGGTATCCGAACGATCATGTCTATCCGGGTTACATCTGGACTCTTGCTGGTCTGGAGGATAACATACGACGACATATCGCCCTGGTTACACCGGTTATACTGCAAGCAACTGTCGACCATGCAGTGTTACGAATACAGCTTGTTGCCAAGTGGGGAGACAAAATTGAACACGTGTTCTTGGTTACACCGGTTATACTGCAAGCAACTGTCGACCATGCAGTGTTACGAATACAGCTTGTTGCCAAGTGGGGAGACAAAATTGAACACGTGTTCTAACTTGTAACTATATCCTAATAAACTTGCCAGAGCCACCGTTAACATGTGTTTGATCGTTCCATTGTCCTGCACCCACACCACATTCTTACTGCTTACAGTGACATATTGTCACCCAGTGGCAAAAAGTATAACTGTTATTTGTTTCAGCACACTTTGCGAGCGCACCGATTAATGAATACACCTACGATGTTTCAGCATCCTGAAACGTATATAGCCTGCACGGCAGCACTTGGTACACCGCCAGTTTAATAATAACCATCCAGTACATATAAATGTAGCACAACTGAATGCAGAAATGTTTGTCACTGTCTAGAATGTTCCACCCTTAACAATACTGATAATTTCGTGTCGCTCAATAGCGTAGTGCAAGTCTTTCAATTGGACGACACTTCAGCGATTTACGTCTGCCTCACCTATCCCAGTGTCCAACCACGGAAAGGGGACCTACAGCTTTACGTGGAATCCTAATCACGAGTCGTTTGCGACGTAATCCAATTAACTTTGCTGCCTAACGGACCTGAAGTTAAAACATCAGTAACGGAGAAGCAGGAAAAGCGGTTCGCGCTATAACCGCCATAAACAGGAAAACCAGCAAATGACCTGCGTATTTTGCAAATAATGTACTGTTAATTAATTTCGAGAAAACTTTCAACAAGCCTGTTCTATGGATGTATTTGCTGCAGGGTTCTTCATTTGCATCCTGTGAAGAGCAATTCACAATTGAAGTGTCCCCTGTCTGACGAAGTGTGTTTTCGTTGAGAGTGGCATACATTTCCAGGCAGTTCGTCATTTGTTCCACTGAAGGGACAACAGAATACAAGTACTTTGCAAATATGATACAAATATCACGGACCCAACTGCATTTGACGACTACATCAGGCCGAAACTGACCACTACGTAATGCATTATACAATGCTATAAAAGTCATCACGTATAATGAATTTGTCAGCCTACGCTGTACCTTTAAATTGGTTTAATCGTTCAGAATTTTATATATTTTAATGATTTTTTTGTCTATAACTTCTCATCACTTTCACGGTATAGTTGCAGTAATAAATCGAATATTATTTTTCTGGCGATAATTAGTACCATAGTTTCATTTGGAAAAAAAGAAGAAAAACAGACCTCTGTATTTTGAGGAGTAACTAAGTTACTAAAATATGCTTGACGCTATTTGTTAAGATGAAAATAATCATAGTCGTTAACATATCAACATATATTTTTGACTGACGGCTCATGGACTACAGTTCGCGCGTTTTTTTTTTTTTCTTTTTCGTAAATTTCATATGTTGCAGTTTCGCACCTTGCACTGAAAGAAACGAGACCGCTGTTAATTTTACAAAGTATTTTCGCGGATTATATCGAGAATAACAATCAAGGTAAGACCTATCAAAAAGCACTTATGATATTTACGAAGCTGCTACCACTGCATACTTCTCGCTCGAATCGAAAGAAAAAGTCACCACAGTTGCTTTCACACGTCGCGGAACTGGCATTCAGTTTCATAACGTACTTTAGTACTCAGGTGCCTCACCACAATCTCGACACTTAATTACGGGTATTTTGTACATGTGTTCACAGTTTGTAACAACTAAAAATAGTTTTATTGAATATAATCGACGCATCTGAGACAAAAGCAATATGAGATGAAAGAAATATTACGGAGGAGGGGCAGATCGTGGTGTGAGACTTTTTTTTTTTTTTAGAATCAAGGTTGGCGTGCGATAGAAGCGATGGGAAGCGTGAGGAATCGGGATGTCGAGAAGTGTTTTTGGCGATGTGGTGGGCAAATTTAGCAAGCTAAGCATTATAAATGTTGCACTCAATAAAATTCTTCTGGGTTTGAGGTCGCATTGTTATCTGTAAAATTCCGACGTTTCGGCGACTGTTACAAGCCACCTTCCTCAGGGTGTATTGCTAACTGCTGAGTGAGCACTAGTTTGGATACTTATATACGAGGGTCACTCCAAAAGAAATGCACACTATTTTTGTAAAAATACAGTTTTTTCAGCCCGCCGAGGTGGCCGAGCTGTTCTAGGCGCTACAGTCTGGAACCGCGTGACCGCTACGGTCGTAGGTTCGAATCCTGCCTCGGGCATGGATGTGTGTGATGTCCTTAGGTTAGTTAGGTTTAAGTAGTTCTAAGTTCTGGGGGACTGATGACCTCAGAAGTTGAGTCCCATAGTGCTCAGAGCCATTTGAACCATTTTTTTTACAGTTTTCATTCTGCATGTGTGAAAGTTTTACAGTGTGTAGATACATTCTTCACGCTTGTTTTCAAACTTAGTTCAGCCTGTTCCCGTGAGTGGCGCCGTCACAGCATGTCTTCAAGATGGCTGCTACACTTGATCAGAAGCAACGTGCTGTCGTCATAGAATCCCTGTGCTGTGAAAACTAGACAGTAGGAAACATCCACAAGTGGTTGAAAAATGTGTATGGAGATGCTGCTGTCAATCGCAGTACAGTTAGTCGGTGGGCAAGCAGGTTACGTGATGAAAGCGGGCACAGCAATATTGAGGACTGTCCTCGCAGCGGCAGGCCTCCCACTGCACACACTCCAGACAATGTGCAGAGTGATAACGAATTGGTGACTGCTGACAGTCGCATCACAGTGAACGAATTGTAACGCTACGTTGGGATAGGGGAAGGAAGTGTTTGCAGAATACTGAAAGTGTTGGCGGTAAAAAATGTTTGTGCCAGATGGGTTCTCAGCGTGTCACAAAGAAACAAGAAAAACGGTATGCAGCGAACTTTTGGAACAGTACGAGAATGATGACGATGAAATTCTTGGAAGAATTGTGACAGAGAATTTCACCAGAGACGAAGAGGCATTCGGTGGAGTGGCATCATGCAAATTCACCCATGAAAAAAAATTCAAAACCACACCTTCTGCTGGAAAAGTTGGCTATGGTGTTTTTCGATTCTGAAGGGCTCTTGCTTGTGGACATCATGCTAAGTGGAACCACCATAATTCTGATGCATATGTGACGACACTGAAGAAACTTCAAGCTCGACTGAGTCGTGTTCGACCACATCGGCAAAAGCAGAATGTTTTGCTGTTGCACGACAATGCACGGCCACATGTCAGTCAAAAATCGATGGAAGTGATCACAAAACTCGGATGGACAACACTGAAACACCCGCCTTACAGTCCTGACCTGGCTCCATGTGACTATCATCTCTTTGGGAAACTAAAAGACTCTCTTCGTGCAACAAGGTTTGAAGATGATGATTCTCTTGTGCACGCTGCCAAACAGTGGCTCCAACAGGTTGGTCCAGAATTTAACTGTGCGTGTATACAGGCGCCGGTTCCAAGATGGCGTAAGGCAGTTGACAGGGATGGAAATTATGTGGAGAAGTGAAAATATTATTCCTAAAGGATGTATCTACACGCTGTAAAGCTTTCAAACATGTAGAATAAAAGATGGAACTAAAAATAAATAGTGTGCATTCCTTTTTGAGTGACCCTCGTACTATGGAGGAGTGCTGTCATTGGATGTGAAGGTGAGGAGGAAGGGTATTGTTGAGTACATAGTTCCGCGTAGTCAGCGCGTACACAACTTTCCCAATAGAGCGCGCCCCGCTAAGCACAACAGCGCAGGCGCAGCGCTCGTCCATCTCTGCACTACGAGATGGCGCTACCTTAGAGACGGACCAAATTCTGCTTCCGCCAACCCACGTATTAATATGTAATGCAGCCAATAAGATTGCTGCTAACGTAGAACCTTTTCTCCTCGCGGATCACACACGTGCAGTGATACCTGAATGTGCGAGGTATTATCACGAGTGTACAGACCTTCGATTAATCAGTCTGCCTCAGTCTGCATTAGTCTGCATTTGTCTGTACCAGTCTATAGTCAAGTTTCAGTCTGCGCCTAATAAGATTATCATATTCCGGTACATAGCCATGAAGATAAATGTATAGACACTTTGTCAAGTATCAGAGATATATATGAGAATAAGATTAACGTACGAATAGCAAAGGAACTTCAGATTGCCAATTGTAAACAGCATCCAGAATCAAGTTACGTAATATCTATGATTTTTATTATTTAAATAAATGTGTGTGAAAATTAATCAAGTTCTGTTTAAAGTTGGTCACCATCAATCTGCTACTGTAAGCGTGCAAGTGGCGTTTCTATCGTCTGACCCAACGGCAGAAGATAAACACGCCATGATAAGACCACGAGACATTGCTGACACTCGCCTAGTTAGTTAGAGCGACAAGTCAAATAATCTGAGGGTGTCTGTACCGAAGGTCTTACAGTACGCATAGCGTAGATATTAGGAGTTCATTTTATTGCATTGGCGGAAATGGGCGTTTTCCATTGGAGTTTCCTTCAGTGCTTGCCATTGGTGGAAATCGGCGAATAGAAGACTGAGCGGCGACTACACCGTAGCGTTGTTTACTAGCTGCCTGGTATCGGCTGGGCCGCGTCAGCCCTCTGTGTACCCTCCACCGCTGTGGCCTACCGCGCGCCTGCTGCTCCGCAAAGCTGTCACAGCTGGCAGCCAAGACGCTGGAAGTTGGTTCCCGTCTTCTCTATTCATACTGTCGGGTCGCTTAGCTATTTCTATACCCTCCTCAAACTAAACGGCTGTTTCGCCAGTACGCGGTCCTCTCGAAACTCGATCTTCATCCAGCACTGTTCCTGATGTTCTGCCTCCGCTGATTCGATGTATTGTTTGAGGCGGATATATCCCCCGTGTTCAGTTAACCTTGTGCTTATTGGACGCCCAGTCTGACCTACATACACCAGTCCACATTCGCACCCGATTTCATAAACCCCGGCGGCATGGAACTTGTCCATTGTATCTTTCTTCGAGCCCAAAATGTCCTTTATTTTGTTGTTGCTGCGAAAAATCGGCTTAATGCCTGCCCAACGGATAATTTTGCCCAGGCGTTGTGTAACCCCTTGTACATATGGTAGTACGACGGTGTTCTGTGCTTCGTTCTGCATTTCCCTGTTGCGCTCCTCCTTCGGGACCATGATTTTGTGTATCATCCTCATGTCGTAGCCATTTGCTCCAAAAATGGACCTGAGGTTCTGTAGTTCAGCTTGCAGGTTGTGTTCAGCACTGATCCTGTAGTCGCCGAAACGTCAGAATTTTACAGATGACAATGCGGCCTCAAACGCAGAAGAATTTTATTGACTGTGACAACGACCGCGGAAGCCTACGTTTACATTATAAGTGTTTTCATTCAGGCTGAACCGTGATGTCTTTCTCGCGAAATAGACAGTTATCTCAGTTTATTTAACCCTAAGCCCAAAACTGAAGTAAAAGTAAATTAGTGAAAAACGTGAACTTCAGTTTTCCAGAATGTAGTTGGAGATAATAGAAAGAACAAGCAATAGAAATTGAAGACGTTATTGCATTGTTAGGTGCATCACGATATAGGCTAACCAACAAGGATCTCTGCCAGTGGTTCATCTAATACTGGCAGCAAGGTACAGCCAATGGTTCATTTACTACATTATGTATGGACTGCTGTGGTGTACGGGAAGGTGTCTTCGTTGAGTGACTGTAGGAGAATACAAGATGACTTGGTCAGGATTTGTGATTGGTGTAAAGAATGGCAGCTAACTCTAAACATAGATAAATGTAAATTAATGCAGATGAATAGGAAAAAGAATCCTGTAATGTTTGAATACTCCATTTTTAGTGTAGCGCTTGACACAGTCACGTCGATTAAATATTTGGGCGTAACATTGCAGAGCGATATGAAGTGGGACAAGCATGTAATGGCAGTTGTGGGGAACGCGGATAGTCGTTTTCGGTTCATTGGTAGAATTTTGGGAAGATGTGGTTCATCTGTAAAGGAGACCGCTTGTAAAACACTAATAAGACCTATTCTTGAGTACTGCTCGAGCGTTTGGGATCCCTATCAGGTCAGATTGAGGGAAGACATAGAAGCAGTTCAGAGGCGGGCTGCTAGATTTGTTACTGGTAGGTTTGATCATCACGCGAGTGTTACGGAAATGCTTCAGGAACTCGGGTGGGAGTCTCTAGAGGAAAGGAGGCGTTCTTTTCGTGAATCGCTACTGAGGAAATTTAGAGAACCAGCATTTGAGGCTGACTGCAGTACAATATTACTGCCGCCAACTTACACTTCGCGGAAAGACTGCAAAGATAAGATAAGAGAGATTAGGGCTCGTACAGAGGCATATAGGCAGTAATTTTTCCCTCGTTCTGTTTGGGAGTGGAACAGGGAGAGAAGATGCTAGTTGTGGTACGAGGTACCCTCCGCCACGCACCGTATGATGGATTGCGGAGTATGTATGCAGATGTAGATGTAGATGTACACTGTGACAATCGCATCATTCTGCCGGAATTATGTCTGTTTGCTGAAAATTTTCTTCTATACGGATTTTCTACTTCATTTTATTCTAACACTAGATTGTCAGCACGTAACAACAGCTTGTGAAATGGTAGAAATGGTGAATTCTTTCACTGCTAAGATTTTTCCTTTCCGAATTCTGCCGCCCCAATTGCTACGAATTGTCGGTCGCGTAACTGCTCCCTGAACTGGAGATTGCTTCGAAGGCCAAAGCCAACTTCTACACGGAATGCGAGCCGTGTGTGTGTGGCTGTGCGGCGCAACTTCTGCCAGCAGGATGAACGCGTTTAGGCGCTTTGCTAACACAATCAGTGAGTTGCGCAATATGGCGGAAGTGCCGACTCAGCAAGAGCAAACGCTCCGCTGCAGTCGACGTCGGCACCTCTTCCGCTGCCACGCCACTCTCGTGCTGAGCAGAACTTCGCAAGTGAGGCCACAGCATTACAAGTCTTACATATAGAGGGCGTTTACTCGCACATGTTTTGAAGCCAAATCAGATCTGCATATCAGCTGCATACATATAAACAATGAAAGAAGCTACCTGAACGATGGCTTGTGATTCTCTATAAAATGTACACATGTAGTGGGTCAGTTAATATTGTAATATTAGATGTATAAGATTTTACCAAACTGTTTCCTCTGAAGGCTGTATTCTTCACAATAAAATGTTGTGATATGTTACTTAATTTGCTTATATCTCACAGTGTACATATGCATATATATGTATCTCTGGGAACTATTCCAAAATCCCTGGATCGATTTCAACCAAATTTGTCACATAAACAGCACGCCTCACATGTACCATCACTGTGGCGTTTATAACATCTTAGCTCCAATAGGAGCAGAGATATGGGTATAAACGTTTTTTCCAGCTCCTGGTGACAGACTGCCCTGCACAACAGAAATGTTGTGTGGGAAGAGTATTGGCCTCCCAAATCAATATGCTTTGCAGGACAGCCTAGAAGCCAGACACCTGATGTGTATGTTGCCCTGCATGACAAGCATGTTGTGATGGAGCAGGATCGGACTGCTTTATCTACTTGCTTTGCATGCCTTACTTGCAATTGCTTTACTCTGCAAATAAATGCTTTTGAAGCCCCTAATGTCTAGTGTGCCCTGCATGGTAGGTGTGTTGTGGGTGTAGTACAACCTACTTTATCAAACTCTATTGAAGGGGCTACATGTGGCGATGGGTGTAGCTGGGGACAGGCTGAGATGGCCAGAGATAGTTTTGGTCATAGAGAGGGAGAAGAGGAGCGACAGATGGAGGAAGCAGGTAGAATGTGTAGAGGGGCAGTGGATGGGTGGAAAAGGGAGGAGGTGCAGATGGCAAGAGATAGGGGGAGGAGAATATGATCAGAGGAAGGCTGGGGAAGATATGGTTAGAGAGAAGGGGTGGAGGAAATGGCTAAAGAGAGAGGGAGGAGGAAATGTGGAGACAGGGAGAGTAGGAAGGAAGAGACAGAGAGAGAGGTGGGAGGATGAGGCGCATAGAGATAGAGAGGAAAAGTTGACATGGTGTGGGCAAGGAGGAGGTGTGTTTCACCTATGTGTCGAATGCATACGTGGGCGACGTATAAAAGTGGCATCTTTTTTATTTATTTACTTATTTTAGTAAAACGTTATAATGTTCATGATGTAAGAACAAGCCATACATCTTGATACACTGTTACACGTCAGTTGAGAGGCATAAATCACAATATTAGTTTAACCTTTAGTTCAAATGGCTCTGAGCACTATGGGACTTAACATCTATGGTCATCAGACCCCTAGAACTTAGAACTACTTAAACCTAACTAACCTAAGGACATCACACAACACCCAGCCATCACGAGGCAGAGAAAATCCCTGACCCCGCCGGGAATCGAACCCGGGAACCCGGGCGTGGGAAGCGAGAACGCTACCGCACGGCCACGAGATGCGGGCTTAACCTTTAGTGAAACGTTTATCATGTCAAAACTGAATTTCGATAAGAGCCACAATCGGCTATTGCAACAAATTCAATGTCTATAAGTGTAAGTTACGCAGACTTGGATTCGAACCGTGATTCCCCGCTTTATGTGAGTGGTCGCCTTAACCACTTCAGCATCATGCTGATTCCCACAAGAGGTCGGACGAGAAGTGCATCTGCACAGAATGGTCTTTAATTACTGTCAAGGCGCATGTGTGGTGCCTGTTCTTTCGGACATGCTCAAAGAAGTAGGAACGAAGAGAGTAAATTCAACATAATTTTTCAGCACAAGGCCACAGAACAGCTAAATTTTACATAAGATAATTAAGTACATACCAAATTATTCAGTATTACAGCCGACTCTCTATAATTCAAAGCTCAGGTGCTTTATAAAAAGTTCGATTAGTGCGATTTATCGTAAATTTGACCAACCGAGTGAGAATTAAGAAAGAGTCGAAGTAAACACATTCCATCCAAAAATAAAGCTAAAAAAAAATTACTGCAGTTTGAGTAATATTCGTATTTCAACATAAAGTGATTACTACAAATTTAAAAAAGAGTTAATATTTTCAAGTTTTGTCAGTTTTAAGTTCTTTAACTCTTGAAGACGAAGGCAACTACAAATTTCTGAAAGTAAATAAGACATCAGGTATATTGTACAAAGAAATCAATGAACTTATTCTCCTTCAGTAACTTGCAGTGTGCTTAACCAAGCACTTTTTCTATTGTGCCCAAAGTTGAACCTACAGTATCGTCTATCTCGATTCTCACAACGAACATTCACAATATTTTCGACATCTTTCGCTCTTTTGAAGTTACAGAAGATATCGGCTCTACTTTTCCTTTTCCTTTTGCTTCCTGAAAAATGGTTCAAATGGCTCTGAGCACTATGGGACTTAACATCTGTGGTCATTAGTCCCCTAGAACTTAGAACTACTTAAACCTAACTAACCTAAGAACATCACACACATCCATGCCCGAGGCAGGAATCGAACCTGCGACCGTAGCGGTCGCGTGGTTCCAGACTGAAGCGCCTAGAACCGCTCAGCCACACCGGCCGGCTCTTTTGCTTCCTCATCGTCTTCGTTCTTGTTACTCGGAACAGCCAAAATTCAGAGGTAGTCAGGGGAGATAGGTCGATAGCCTTCAAACATCCAGGATTATCCGATTTTTCTATAGAAGTAGCAGACTTGACTATGTTGGCTGCAAGCAGAAGTGTTGCTCTTTCTTTGCTATGCTACCCATCACATTTATCGTCCTTAAAAGTCAATGTGTGGTCGGGAAGACACTCGAAGAAAAGTCCAGTTTCGTCAGTATTGAACACCTCTCGTGGATTTTAATTTGTCAACAGGCTTCCTACTTCATTTTTCCCTACCGAATAAATTCCATCGTTAGCGCTCGCATTTTCTCAGCAAATCTTCTTAAAAACATTGTTATCGGCTCTACTTCCTTCCTCCGTACGACACGTATCAGTTATCCAATCTTCCCGCTTCAGGATCGTTGGCAGTGTGGATAATGAAATCCCGAAAGTTTCCACTACATGCTTGTTCTTTCACTCCACATTTCACTGCCTCAATAATATGTCTCTTTTCCGCGAGAGTTAACTACTTATTTAAAATCATTTTTACAACTGTTTGTGTTGTGTGCTACATTATACATCGTTGAGAAAACAAGAGTCACGAAGAGTTGAATGACGAAACAAATTGGGAAACAACTGACGAAACAACTAGGGTCCCCTAGTGTTAGATATCCGTTGACTTCGAATTATAGAATATCTGCGTGCAGTTTGTCATGACAATCGCTCAATTTATCGAGTTACGAAAGAGCATGATATTTTGTCGATTCGTCACGGATTTTTCAAGAAACTGGACAACTACCCCGTTTTGTCGAGAAATTCGATTTATCGGAGTTCGAATAAACAAAAGTCGGTTGCAACAGAAACTGGTCTCTCTCATGCAGTGACCCACACAGTGGCTTAATCGTTATTAACAGGAGGAAGTCTCGTGTACATAGAGTCAATATGTATGACAGGAACGTTATCTATCAACCACTTACATATAGAGGTTTTAGTAAAATGGTTCACGCATTCTGACCACAAGACTGGTGAGAAGTTGTTGTGGTAGGAGGCTCCATGCGTCCACCAGTGCGCTTAGCAACTGCTGGATAGTCGCTGGTCAGTGCTGAAATACATCTCCCCAACGCATCTAGCATGTGCTCGACGGGATTTCAGTCGGGAGGAACGGGCATGCAAGTCCATTCGCTGAATATCCTTTCGTTCTATGAGGTCCTCAATTTGAGCTGCTCGATGCGGTAGCGCATTACCATCCATAAAAATGAAGTCAGGGACGAATGAACCCCTGAAAAGACGCACATGTGGAAGGAGTACATTGTCACAATAACGTTGACCAGTGGTGTACCGTGTTCAAAGGTAGTGGTCAGTACGTTCTTGCAACATTACGCCTTCACACACCATAACACCTGAACCACCAAAAAAAACCTGTTTGACACGATCGTTGGTGCATGTGGGCTCATCAACATATGGTGAGAGGTGGGAATACGTAAGTCACCCAAGAACATTGTCGAAGGTGACCATTTTGGTGGTCCAGATCTTATGGTGCGGGAAGCATGATATGGCATGGGCATGCTGACCTCCAAATCTATAAATACGGTACACCCACCAGTCAGTGTTGTAGTGGCACTATACTCCTTCTCTGTGTGGGTCTTTTCCGGGGTCCATTCGCCCCGATTTCATTTTTATGGATGACAATGGGCGACCACGTCGAACATCGAAGGGTGAGGAGCTCTTGGAAAGGAAGGATATTAAGCGAAAGGACTGGCCTGCCTGATTACCCGACTTAAATCACATCGGGCACATGTATGCATTGTGGAGATCTACATCTACATGGATACTCTGTCAATCAATTAAATATTCTCCTGAAGAACAGGAAATGTCCTAGAAAATCTCAGATTACATTTAAAATTTACTTTGAAATTGAAAAACGTTTTATGTTGGGAGTAAATGATGAAACATTTTGCGTCTCTGTACTGAACAACTTTCCGAGCTATTGGTAGCTTTAGTAACGCATAACAAAGATAACTTCTTCTTCTTGTGTTGTGACGCTACTATGCCACTCGATTGCTAATTACGAATTTTACATACACACACATATTGCGAAGGTGCAGACAGAACGCGTAACTCCTTGAAGAGGCACCTGCAACATGTGAGTGGACACACATTATTCACACTAATCGCTTCTTCATAAATGATTATTAGTCCAGAAAAGTATGCTAAACGACATTCAACAAACTCGTATTTATGTACTACATTAATTGATTGTGTTAATCTATTTGTTGACTGAGTATGCCATGTTATTCCATTTTCGGAGAAGCAGTAGTAATTCTATAAAAATATTATTATTAACAATTTCTAATGTTCCCGTGTCTCTGATATGATTATGATATTTGGTTACATGTGAAAATATCAATTCCTCTTTATGTATGTTAAATGAAGTCATTGGTATATAAATTTGAATTATTCAGCACAACGCTATTGCATTATTTTCGGTACATTAGAGTCAAATAATTTGTTTGTAGTATCATGAAGTACTTAAAAATGAATTTTTTTCTAAAATGGGTGATAATCGAGAGAGCCAAATGCTTAAAACAAATCACAAAAAATACGAACTGATGATGATTCATTATTTAAGGCTTTAATATTTGTTAAGTGAATGCATAAACAGCATTCTGTTTCATATGTTGAATCACCTTTCTCGTTTCTGACCGTCGGATTCGTTATTTGTTACCCATTTGCAGTAATATTTTCACAGACATACCATTATATTGTAGCTATCGAGTTATATAAATCATATTTGATATCTTAGAGCTAATGTCGTGACTTAACCACATGTCTTCACTGAAGACAGCATGGGTTAACTGCAAGTACAGTAGCTCTAGAAGAATATTTCATTTGAGTTAATTACGCAGCCTCACTCACAGTAATATTTCGTTCTTTTTCACTGCAGGTAAGAACGTCATGCTGTCTCTGCACTTTCCCTGGTAAGTAGATATCAGCACGTATACTGTCTATTTCTTTGTGGTTTGTTTTCTGCAGCACATTTCGAGGTAAGTACGATCGAAACAGACACAAATTCTCTGCGCCTACTGCCCATATGATGCTCTACCAAATACGCTGGCGGAAATGTAACGTATTACACCATGAGAACGTTGATCGAACGTTATCAGGATAATACTACAGCATGCCTGTGGAATGGGTTGATTAAAAATTCATCCTTATGCATTTCTACAAACGAAAAATTATGTGGGTACACGACGGCTATTCGGTGTGCCTAACGTAACTGGCCACTCTTCAAGTGAGATCGGAAAACAGCATACCAAGACGACGTGCACATGTAGCGTTCGGAGTTCGAGAGACGCTGAATTTTTGCGTGAGGAATGTGGGAACATCGCACTCGAACGATTGCGCAGACAGTTGGCTGCAGTCCACTGACTGTAGAACAAGTACTGCCGACATGGACTCATGAGAATACTGTGGCAATAAGAGTAGGAATGGACTTTCTAAAAAGTCTACATCAAGGGCAGGTCGTAAGATCTTTTCCACAGGTCCTGACGAATAGACGGATGACTACAGATGAAATCCGGGCAGATAGTACATGCAGATCGTCACCACTAACAGTCGAGAAGGGTTTACTGGAAGCTTAGTTGAAATCTCAAGATGCCGTGCGTCGTTTACCACTGAAACGTCACCATAGCACACAGACAAAAAAGTCACAACACACAAAAATAATTAAGGTAGAGTAATGAAATTTCAGGAATACATTTACCTAGGCAACATAGTTAGGTGCTTAACACTGCAAGATCACGGGTTAATGTAAGGACAAGATAAGCAACCGCAAATGTGAAATGCTGGTACATTAATAACAGGTGTAATGCAATTTTGAATGCAAGGAGACAAACGTGCATGTGTTGCGTTCTATAGGTGCAGGATGTCAGCTTGTGGCATGGAGCTCCATGACTGTTGTACCTGTTCGGTCAATACAGGGACTGTTAATGCTGGTTGTTAATGACACTGGCATTGTCGTCCGGTGATGTCCCATATGTGCTCGACTTGAAACTGATCTGGTGATCGAGCAGCCCAAGCAACACGTCGACACTCTGCATACCATGTTGGGTTACAACAGTGGTACGTGGGTGAGCGTCGGCCAATTGGAAAACACCCCCCAGAATGCTGTTCATGAATGGTCGCACAACGATTCTAATTAGCAGACTGACGTACAGTTTTGCAGTCAGGGTACGCGGGACAACCGTGAGAGTGCCCCTGCTCTCGTATGAAGTCACACCACAGACCGTAACTCCCGGTACAGGGGAAGTGTGTCTAGCATGGAGACAAGTTGGTTGCAGGTCCTCAGCTGGCCTCCTGAGCGACACACACACCATCACTGGCACCTAGACAGAACCAGCTTCCATCAGAAAACACAACAGTCCTTTTCCTTACCTCCAACGATTTCGGGCTTGACGCCATTGAAGTCGCAAATGGTTGTAGTTTGGGGTTAGTGGAATGCACGCTGCAGGTTGTCTGGCTCGGAGCTTTCTTTGAATGAACAGTTGCTGTGAAACTGTGGTATCAGCTACAGCTCAAATTGGTGCTGCAGACGTAGTACGATGAACCAGATGTACACACGATGGTCTACCCTTTTGGTAGCGCCACGTGGTCATAAGGAGCCCGGTCTTCTTGCCACCGTACATCCTCGTAACCACTGCTGCCAGCAGCCATGTACAATGGCTTGCATTCCTACCAAGTCTTAATGCAGTATCGCGGAAGGAACATCCAGCTTCTCGTAGACCAGTAGCACCAGCCCGTTCAAACTCAGTGAGGTATTGATAATGGTGTCTTTGTCGCATTGCTGATGAACATCAATTCACCACGTATTTTCTCAAAGGGAACTAACGCTGATTACCGTTACAGCTTATAATTAAAGCAAAACTGATTCGCATCCTCACAGTGGTGCTGCTAGCATCACTGTTATGCGACTGGTGCCAAATCTGAACGGGCGTCATCACCCAGATGTAGAAACATGCCTACCAACTTTTGTTTACTTCGCATAACTCCTCCTCGGTGATGCATTGTGTTTTCTTCATCAGTGTAGAACGTTTCACGGTGTAGAGACAGAGTAAACAGTGAATTTTGAGTGGCATTCTGTGGTTCTTAGCAACGGGTTCCGCTTCTGCTTTTGGTGGGCACACAGGCGCAGACGTGTGTTTAGACGACCTGATGAGCATCGATCTTTGAAATCCATGTCTCTCCTTCTCCTGCAATCGTACCGTGTGGAGCAATTGGATATGACAATAGGAGTGATTTGGTAATTATTGAAGGATGGTTGAATGTTCCTAGTATGTGGAAAGATTGGTAAACCCTGCTGTCTTCTGTTTATGACCACGACACCAAACGGCATATTCCAAAGGGATAGTGCGAGACCCCACACTGCAGTCTACAGCGCAAACGCCGTGCAAAATGTGCAGATCCCTGACACATCTACCTGATTTCTCGCCCACTAAACACGTCTGGGATGCGGTTGAAAGATGAATACTTGCCTGTCAGCATCAAGCTAGTAGTCTTGATGAACTAACACGGCATGTGTTACAGACATGTCAAGAAATTCCTCAAGGTGACGTTGGAAGGCCTTTTTGTTTCGTTACGACGACAATTACAAATTTCGTGCCAGTGTGTTCACACCTCATACTGATTTTGATGACGGGCAACAGTTCCGAAAGGAATGCAAGTTTAATCACTTAATAACTTTTCCTTACAGTTTGTTAAATATCTAAGTGATTTAACAGTTCCCATTATCGCCAGTTTATGTTGCATATCCCATGTGTACGCGAGTATGGGAGATTTTCATTTTTGACGGTGCCTTCCTGCAGAAAGATGTACCAAATTTATTTGTTAAAGAAACTAGAAAACACAACACTAAAGTTGTTGTTGTTGTGGTCTTCAGTCCTGAGACTGCTTTGATGCAGCTCTCCATGCTACTCTATCCTGTGCAAGCTTCTTCATCTCCCAGTACCTACTGCAACCTACATTCTTCTGAATCTGCTTAGTGTATTCATATCTTGGTCTCCCTCTACGATTTTTACCCTCCACGCTGCCCTCCAATGCTAAATTTGTGATCCCTTAATGCCTCAAATCATGTCCTACCAACCGATCCCTTCTTCTAGTCAAGTTGTGCCACAAACTTCTCTTCTCCCCAATCCTATTCAATACCTCATTAGTTATGTGATCTACCCACCTTATCTTCAGCATTGTCCTGTAGCACCACATTTCGAAAGCTTCTTTCTCTTCTTGTCCATACTAGTTATCGTCCATGTTTCACTTCCATACATGGCTACACTCCATACAAATACTTTCAGAAACGACTTCCTGACACTTAAATCTATACTCGATGTTAACAAATTTCTCTTCTTCAGAAACGATTTCCTTGCCATTGCCAGTCTACATTTTATATCCTCTCTACTACGACCATCATCAGTTATTTTACTCCCTAAATAGCAAAACTCCTTTACTACTTTAAGTGTCTCATTTCCTAATCTAATTCCCTCAGCATCACCCGATTTAATTTGACTACATTCCATTATCCTCGTTTTGCTTTTGTTGATGTTCATCTTATATCCTCCTTTCAAGACACTGTCCATTCCGTTCAACTGCTCTTCCAAGTCCTTTGCTGTCTCTGACAGAATTACAATGTCATCGGCGAACCTCAAAGATTTTACTTCTTCTCCATGAATTTTAATACCTACTCCGAATTTTTCTTTTGTTTCCTTTACTGCTTGCTCAATATACAGATTGAATAACATCGGGGAGAGGCTACAACCCTGTCTCACTCCTTTCCCCACCACTGCTTCCCTTTCATGCCCCTTGACTCTTATAACTGCCATCTGGTTTCTGTACAAATTGTAAATAGCCTTTCGCTCCCTGTATTTTACCCCTGCCACCTTTAGAATGTGAAAGAGAGTATTCCAGTCAACATTGTCAAAAGCTATCTCTAAGTCTACAAATGCTAGAAACGTAGGTTTGCCTTTTCTTAATCTTTCTTCTAAGATAAGTCGTAATGTTAGTATTGCCTCACGTGTTCCAACATTTCTACGGAATCCAAACTGATCTTCCCCGAGGTCCGCTTGTACCAGTTTTTCCATTCGTCTGTAAAGAATTCGCGTTAGTATTTTGCAGCTGTGACTTATTAAACTGATAGTTCGGTAATTTTCACATCTGTCAGCATCTGCTTTCTTTGGGATTGGAATTATTATATTCTTCTTGAAGTCTGAAGGTATTTCACCTGTCTCATACATCTTGCTCACCAGATGGTAGAGTTTTGTCAGGACTGGCTCTCCCAAGGCAGTCAGTAGTTCTAAAGTAGTATAGATAATTCCTGTTCTTATCTCACTCGAAAGAAAGAATTAGTTTAGATTTTTTATTTGATTCTTATCTTGTTTTCTGACCAGAGAGGATGCAGCCACCATGCATTCACATTGTATTTCATCTATTTTTAAGTTTTTTCGCGCTTCCGCCAGGTCCATCCACAACTGCTCTCCGAGTAGAGTTCTCGGTATCGATTTCAGAACAAACATTGCGTCGATGGTTCAGAAAGTTTCTCTTTTTTGTGTTTACTGAGATATTATTTGGACAGCTAGCGCGTTGCCGCTGAAGTTCGCAGGCAAGGAACTTCTGCTCCTAGTTTCGCTCGGCTATCGTTTCCCGGCACAAGGTTTTTTTTCCCTGTTTGGCGTCACTGAACCAGAAATTAAAGAAACAGATTCCGTTTGGACTGCAGTGTTTACACAATAGTGGAACTTTGGCTTGGCATTGCCTATTGCAACAGCCACTATTCTAGCGACAGTGGAATTCAAGAGCAATGCGTGAGACACAATACAAATTATCCGCTCGAAAATACAGCACGTACAGGTATCCTGTCAAATACCATATAGTGGACTACACTAAATGAACGTACAGAAATAATTTCGCTGATTGTTTATAAGGATAGCGTGGATACAGAATTCCTTTTCTATTTATGCAAATATCAAGTGTATGTGGATTTCGTTAACGACAAACAGTTTCTGAACACCATTCTACGCCATTGACAAATATTTCTTGAGTAACATCGTCTTCACACACTTTATGCCTGTTCCAATACTTTATTTATTGATACTTGGACTTTTTTCGGGATGAACTCATGTCATAATCTCCGAATAGTGTCATAGAATGGAAAGAAGTACATGAAGTTCCTAATGCATTATAGCTACGCTCAAAAACACAAATCGAGTGTTCCAAATACTTACGTAAAAATGTGCAGAAGAAAGTGGTATGTATACAAGTATTATGTATATGAACACTTTTAATTCGGGACAGTTTTACGTAAATGCTTCACTTTAGCCTCGTGTTCTTGAGCTCAGTTACAATCTATAAATAATTGTGGCCGTTAGGTTATTATCATTCTATGACTGCTCCAGCTGTTGATGGTCAGTTTATCCCGAAATATGTCCAGGTGTCAATCAAAAAAGTACTGATACAGCTACCCTGGCTTAAAATTATCTTCACAGCTACAGCGATTGGACAAAAATGTGCAAACGCCAATAGAAATACATGCTTGAAGATAACTGAAGATGTTGGCCAGCTACAGGTGGCGTTGTTGTATTAGAACACGAACGGCACCTATACTGTGTCCTCAATATGTTACAAACGTCAATCGTCGTCGGATCAGTATTCTCTGTAGCCGTGGATGCATGTCGGAGCCAAGTGAATTCGAACGTAGGCAAATTGTTAGTGTTCATATGGTGAGCGTTTCTGTAACCGAGATAGCCGAAATGTTTGGTGTTTCAAGAGGCAACATATTTACATCTCTTACAGGGAAACCGGAAAAACGTCATATGCTAGGCACAACCAGGATGGAAGTATTTGTTAAGTGATCATGACAAACGGCCATTCAAGAGGACGGTGATGAAAAGTAAGAGGACGACGCTGTAGATGTCACTGCTGAACTGAATGACGACTTAGCACAAAAACAATACTAAGGGAGCTCCATAAATGTGGAATTGCAGGGCGAAATGGAGTGCCAAAACCAGTCGTCAGTGATAGAAATGTCCGTAACAGGAAAACGTGGTGCCGAAGTCATAAAACCCGGCCTATGGAGCAATGGAAGAAAGTTATTTAGTCGAATGAGTCTTGTTTCACGCTGTTGCCAATTACTGGCTGAATCTACGTCCAAAGAGTGAAACATGGCGTGGAATCTGGATGTTTTTCGCAGCCATATCGTGATATTACATGGGTGTCATGGTTACTGTACAAGGTCGCGTTACTGCTATACTTTTTGGCTCTCTCAGTCCATCCCATGGTACAGTGTTTGTTCCCCAATGTGGATGCTGTGTTCCAAGGCGACAGCGCCGCTGTTCACACAGCTTACATCCTCCATGATTGGTCTCGCGAGCACCATTGCGAAAACTCTTGCATCTCCCCTGGCTGCCAAAGTCACCATATCTGAATATTATTGAATATTTGTGATCTCCTATAGCGAGAAGGTTGCGTCATTGCTAACCACCTCCATAATCTTTACCGGAACTTGCCACTGTTTCTCAGAAAAAATGGTATGACACCCTTGAAATCCATACTGTACTTGTATTTATCAATTCCGAGACGATTGGAAGCTATTACGAATGCCAGCGGTTTCCCTGCACCGTATGAGGCAGGGTAAAATTCAAATTCAAATGGCTCTGAGCACTATGGAACTTAACATCTGAGGTCATCAGTCCCCTAGACTTAGAACTACTTAACGTAACTAACCTAAGGGCATCACACACATCCATGCCCGAGGCAGGATTCGAACCTGCGACCGTAGCAGCATCGCGGGTCCGGACTGAAGCACCTAGAACCGCTCGACCATAGCAGCCGCCTGAGGCAGATTAATGGGTTGTGATTTTGGTGGTTCGATATATTTGTCCTGCCCCTGTATAAGACGTTTGCGACGACTATATCGGATGAGTAATACTAAAATTAAGATTAAAATTTTCAGTACACAATACGTTTAGATAGAACTGGAGGAATGAATATTCAGATTCTTGAACTATTCCAGCAGTGACGTTTCTAACACCAGGAAATCCATCGTACCGGACGAGCAGTGGAGTACAGTAATCGACGTGGTCCCCGAAAACACAAAACGACAACTCTGGATTTTCGCTTTGACATATACACAATTCATCTCCCCCATTTCTTCCACAGAATGAGCTACTGCTCAGTCTCCGGCGATGTTGTGAAGGAAATTCCAGTCTTCTTTCCTTCCTTCTTGTTTCGTATTCTACCATTTGCTGTATCCAGTTGTGCCTACGTCGTCCTCAGAGCTCAGATCCACCATCAGTTCTTCTCTGTGGATTCTACAACCATTGCGGAAGAAACTCTGTACAGTTTAGAATTTATGAAGAGCAATTAGCAGCAAGCGAAGCTTCGAACCGTTTCGTCAGCTGCACAGATGGTAGTGGGCTCCCCAGGATATTATACATTAAATATGCGTATATAATATTTAACCCTTATTTATAGTGCCTGAATGGTGACTGAGACATCAGTAACATTGCTGACCTGAAATGGCTCTGATAATCTTATTGACACGCACAGTTAAAATATTTACTCCCTAGAAGCAGGAGAAAGTGTGCGGCAACTTGAAATGTCCACATATGACTTGCCAGTTAGGTGTTGAAACACGTCCTGTTACGTCGTCGGTACTCTGACGAATGAAATCTTGAGGAACGTTCCATCATACCACGATGACGCGTCCCTTTCATTCCTACAGCGTTAAAATTTTATTCAAGAGATTTCTCTTTGGCGCAGCCGAAAAATAAAGTCACACGACAAAGACGGCAGCTTCAGGTAAGTCGTCTCTGTTGTCCCTGCTGCCACGGAAGTGGTCTTGCAGGCATTCACACAAGATTTTGTTTATGGATGACGTCAGCAAGCTGTTACAGCAGAATTGCGATTATATGCTGAAAGATATCCGGATCGTGCAAAATCCTCCAAATTTGAGTTTGCAAATATTACAAAAAGTCTTCAAGAAACAGAAAGTGTGAAGAATAAAATATTCCAACGAAAAAGAATAGCGGCTTATGGAATAAGTGCAAACAAATTTCAGAGGCGGCAACACAGAACACACGTGTGATTACGCCGTAGCGTGAATGTGCGAATGGGCTCACACAAAGGGGTGTTCTGCGAATACCATACTCCAACATACTCACCCTTTGCACATTCCGCTCCATTCACAACTAGATGACAGTGACTTTTTAAAATCGGTCACTGTTCTCCGAACGTTGTCAACCGTAAATACAAAGCGAAGCGACATTTCTAATCAAGAGTTTTGTTTACGAATGACTCTTCTTCTTTGTGTTGTGCCTTTGTCCCGCATCGGCGCAGGTTCAGTATGCTTATTAACGAATTTCACACGATTACTTCAAGGGGGTGACCTTATATACATCCAGTCCCCATCCCGTTACCCCCCGGAACGAAATATGTGTACCACAACCGTTTGCGCGTGGAGTTAGACATGAAAAAGTGACCGAAAGTTTTCGAAATGTTTGTGAATTGTGTAACTGAGGCGGGAGTTCGCTCCTATTCACCCAGTGGGGTGCGGGAAACGGCCTAAAAACCAGATCCAGGCTTGCCGACATACCGACCCATGTCCTTATAATCCACCGGGCTATTTGATCCGAGGCCGGAGCACCTCCCCGTCCCGAAAGCGGTGTTTTAATACGACCGGCTATACGGGCGTCTTTGTATACGGACTAATCATTGATTAAAAATTACAGGCAATTCAATCTACGCAAAAAGCGTTGATGGTCAGCTGATAATCCATGCTGGTAGAGAGAAGTTGAAAAAAAAAGACCAATTTATAGGACTCCAGATAGCCATAGCTACCAGAAAACACCTCATCGGACATAAGGCAATGCATGTGGTACCAACATGACGAGTGTCCCACGTTTCCCCACGGATAGATATTTTCTTAACGTAACGTTTGGAGCTGTCTGAACCGGTTGTTCGGCAAAGACAAAATGGCTCACATGAGCCCCAAAATTGATACCTCTGGACTTTTATCAGTGAGGGACGGGAGAATAAGAGGTCTGCAGCAAAACACAGACAACAGGTATGGGCGCTTCTTCGCCTTGGATAATGGGAAACAAATTTCTTCTACTGCAAGCTCTTTGCTTTCGATATTTTTGAGAAGGAAGCATGGACCAAAACACTAAGAAATTGTGTAGTAAGCATGGACTCTTAAAATCCATGCCTTGAGAGCGAAGTACATAATTCTTCCGGTAACAGAGATGTGTTTGAAAGTACCGAAACTGAACAAGTGCTCACATCTCTTAAGATATGCAATTATTAGCCCATGTTTGATTGGACTTTTTCTCTTACTTTTGCCATATTCCCACCTCCAAAAATGTGGAAAGGAAGGAGATTGTAAGAGAATTGTTAAACAGTATCGAATTGCTCACAGCTCTTCAGGTATGTATATTAGAGCCTGCGTATGGTTGATTTTCTTTTCCTTCTAATGATCGTTCCTGTCATAACACCTGAATATTGACCATTCCTTCTGGGACTCCGTGCTTTTCTGTCATACACCAAAACGATGAAATGCTAAACAAAATGTAAACATTTATCTTAAATTTGTTGGATACTAATGTCAGTATCAAGCTACTTTTAAATTAATATCTTCAACGGAATTTAAATTTTATTCAGTATTGCACAGTATTTTCTCAATCGGTATATTATTTCTCAAGCAATTACTACTTTCTGACATTCTCTGTTAGGATAAATTAGACAGTTTGTTTCATTATAGTTATGACACTAAGGTATCAGGATTCAGATCAGGATCCTATCCTAGGTAACATGACTTGGATCAATAACAGTCTGGATAAAAGATAAGCTAAGTCCTGTCAATATATACACAAAAAACACACAATAAACGCTGATCTATGCATTTTTACGATTCTTCTGAAAATAGTAATTAGGCAAAGCGAGTATTACGTAGGCATAGCTTCAGGCTCTTTTTCCAATTGCCAGTTGCCATGGAGCACAATTTTAATTTTCCACACATCTGTACGCAGAACCAAAATCCATCCGACATCCAAACTCCTTGAAGAAATTTTAGCCTCTCATCCACACCGGAACGTTGGCTATGAGAGCGCGCTGTAAAGCAAAGCCTCCGAATTTTTTACGTGGAAACTGTTATAGTTTTCTTAAATAAAACAAACGTTGTTAATATTCTGCGTCTTTATTTCGTGAGTTCATATTCGTTTCTCAACGCAGTCATCCTGGCTAACACATTTCACCCAACGAGAGATCAGTTCGTAGATATCATAACTGTAGAATATTACGGTATATTGACAATTTTTACTTATGGACCGTCTGACAGCAACTGAATAAAACACAATTTTAGTGCCATACGCGTTTCGCCTTTATTTTCTGCAAGGCATCATCAGTGGCCTGGAATATGTACATATGTTAGCTATTTTATTTACATTTTTGTCACTGTGCCTATAGGTTATAAACAGTTCTGGTGGTTGGTATTTCCTATTAAGTACTAATGTTTTGAACTGTACTTACAGATTGCGTAGACAGTTTCTTACATATTACGCCACTGATGATCCCTTGCAGAAAATAAAGGCGAAACGCGTATGGCATTAAAATTGTGTTTTATTCAGTTGCTGTCAGACGGTCCATAAGTAAAAATTATCAATATACCGTAATATTACACGCAACTGAGGAAGACAGGACTACAAAAGTTTAACTGTAGAATGTTTGACTTTGTTGACAGAGCCATAACCTCACCTCTGCTTGCACCGCTTCATCACTATCAAAAGGAAATCCTCCAAGGTCCTCTCAAGTTTTGAAAACAGATGAAAGTTTGATAGTGTCAAGTCGGGACTGTATGAAAGATGATCGATGACGGTGAACCCAACGTGTCGGATTGCTGCAGACGTCGCAGCGCTCGTGTGCGATCTAGCATCATCATGCTAAAGGAGAGGGAGCTCCATGTGTGGACGAACTCTTCGAATTGGAAACTCGACAACAGCGTGCTGATTTTCACGCACCGACATAGTTACGTTACACACCGCCGTGTTAGACGCGACACAGATCTGCTAATATATTGATATGAAGAATAACGATGTAGAATATAACACATCAAAAAAAGTTTTGCATCGCCTCGGTTCCGAGAGTTCTGGAACCCGTACAGAAAATTGGATTAGAGATCAACATAAACATCATTCCTGCACTTTTTATTGTCCAAAAAAACCACGCATTTAATGTTGTACTACCATATAGCGAGACCTTCAGAGGTGGTGGTGCAGATTGCTGTACACCCCGATTCCTCTAATACTCAGTAGCACCTCTTCTTGCACTGATGCATGCCTGTATTCGTCGTGGCATACCATCCACAGGTTCATCAAGGCACTGTCGGTTCAGATTGTCCCACTCCTCAACGGCGATTCGGCGTAGACTCCTCAGAGTGGTTGGTGGGTCGCGTCGTCCATAAACAGCCCTTTTCAGTCTATCCCAGGCCTGTTCAACAGGTTTCATGTCTGGAGAACGTACCGGCCACTGTAGTCGAACGATGTATCCTGAAGGAAGTTATTCACAAGATGTGCACTACGGTGGCGCGAATTGTCATCCATGAAGAGGAATGCGTCGCCGATATGGTTGCACTATCGCTCGGAGGACGGCATTCGCGTATCGCACAGCCGTTACGGCGCCTTCCATGAGCACCAGCGGCGTACGTCGGCCCCACATAATGCCACCCCAAGGTAGAAGGAATATACCACACTCATCATTGAAGAGAACGTGTTGCCAATCCTGAGCGTCCATTCGGCATGTAGTTGGGCCCATCTGTACGGCGCTGCATGGTTGCAAAGATGGATCTCGCCATGGGCGTCGGGGGTGAAGTTGCGCATCATGCAACCTATTGCGCACAGTCTGATTCGTAACACAAGGTCCTGTGGCTGCACGAAAAGCATTATTCAACATGTTGGCGTTGCGGTCAGGGTTCCTCCGAGCCATAATCCGTAGGTAGAGGCATCCACTACAGTAGTAGACCTTGGGCGGCCTGAGCGAGGCATGTCAGCGACAGTTCCTGTCTCTCTGTAATCCCTCCAAACAACATCGCTTTGGTTCACTCCAAGACGCCTGGACACTTCCCTTGTTGAGAGCGCTTCCTGGGACAAAGTACCAATGCGGACGCGATCGAACCGTGGTATTGACCCTCTAGTCATGGTTGAACTACAGACAACACGAGCTGTGTACCTCCTTTCTGGTGGAATGACTGGGACTGATCGGCTGTCGGACCCCATCCGGCATGGTTGGTAACATCCCTGGGCGGGTTTAGTGACACCTCTGAAGAGTCAAAGGGACTGTGTCTGTGGCAGAATGTCCACAGTCCACGTCTGTCGTTTCGTGTCTGTGAACAGGGTGATGCAAAACGTTTTTTGATGTGTGTATAACGTTTTGTTTTATTTAAACAGATTGAAGAGTTTTCACATAAACAATTCGGAGGTATTACTTTTCAGCAGACCCTTGTATCTGATGGTTAAGGATGGACTAATGTTTACTTACGGTTCCCAATAACGCTGCCGGCCAGGGTGGCCGAGCTGTTCTAGGCGCTTCAGTCCGGAACCGCGCGACCGCTACGTCGCAGGTTCGAATCCTGCCTCGGGCATGGATGTGTGTGATGTCCTTAGGTAAGTTACCTTTAAGTAGTTCTAAGTTCTAGGGGACTGATGACCTCAGATGTTGTGTCCCATAGTGCTCAGAGTCATTTGAACCATTCTGAACCCAATTACGCTCTTCCCTCCAGCTTTTTCTAGTCTACCGAAAAAATCTAAATATTGCCGCTTTACATCCGCCAGTAAAATGTATCATACTTTACAGTTTACAAAACACGTACAGAAAAGTGCCGGCCGCGGTGGCCGAGCGGTTCTAGGCGCTTCAGTCCGGAACCGCGCGACTGCTACGGTCGCAGGTTCGAATCCTGCCTCGAGCATCGATGTGTGTGATGTCCTTAGGTTAGTTAGGTTTAAGTAGTTCTAAGTTCTAGGGGACTGATGACCTCAGATGTTACGTCCCATAGTACTCAGAGCCATTTGAACATACAGAAAAGTTTATATTCAGTACAACATTACAAGTCAACACAAATATTAACCAAGAATGCACAAAACATAGGGAAACATTATTTACATACAACTGAAAAATTCGATTGACTCGAAGTGTTAGTGCCACATGGCTGCCGGTACTACCGAACGGACATTCGTCAATGCACAGGCGTGCCTTAACGATGTTTCTTGCATATCTGGGTGAAACTACAGATAAGACTATAAAATGTTTATGAAGAAGATCTGTAGTAGGTGCAAAATTTTCACTTAAATACGTCCCCGACTGCTGAGACAAATGTGCACTTCGAACCTAATACCAGATACTTTTGGTTACACAACAATCTGATACCATAAATAAAAACAGTCAACCAGTAATTTCCTCGGGTGGAAGAAATTACAATGGAGAAACAATATCAATAATTCCTCCGTTACTCACGTAGACAGTAGAATAGCGTGTGCAAATACTTTAAGAAATACGCTAAGAGAAACGTCTTTTGTCGAGTTACTTTCCAGCGGACCAGCCTGGAGATGCGCTGGGGCGACATTATGACCGGCGAAGCTCCGCAGGGAACCGTTAGTCAGGAAATATGGGAGTTGGAGCGCCCGCCCATCG